>NC_079198.1:5832388-6087388 GCF_029499605.1 Hyla sarda | reverse complement strand
AACATCTGGAGGGCCACAGTTTGGAGACCACTGCTATATGTATGGTAGCCCAGGACTCCAGCACAGGAGACTTACTGCACTGACCTGTGTCTGTTACAATTTATTACAATTTCATACTTTGTAGAACATCGCCATCTTGTGCTCTCTGGTGGTATTGCGCCTTACAACTTGACTTTTTGTTCGGGGCATGCTGAGACCTGTGGTTGCAGCTCAGCAGAAGATTCCTATAATGTCCGGCAGATTTGTGCGGTGTGGGTAATGGGTTTTTTGGCGCCTTTTTACTATTTAAATGTAACAGTACTGTAAAAATGTAGACATCTTTTATTCTGCCATTGAGAAAGGGGTAACTTAACCCCGAAACGCGTCTTGCATGATTGTCCACCACATGTATGCACTAATAAATGTCAATACTTTAATATTGATCAGTCCTTGGTTCCCGGTCCTGGTGATATTGATCAGTCCTTAGTACCTGGTCCTGGTGATATTCATCAGTCCTTGGTTCCCGGTCCTGGTGATATTGATCAGTCCTTAGTACCTGGTCCTGGTGATATTCATCAGTCCTTGGTTCCCGGTCCTGGTGATATTGATCAGTCCTTAGTACCTGGTCCTGGTGATATTGATCAGTCCTTAGTTCCTGGTTGTTGATGATATTGATCAGTCCTTGGTTCCCGGTCCTGGTGATATTGATCAGTCCTTTGTACCTGGTCCTGGTGATATTGATCAGTCCTTTGTACCTGGTCCTGGTGATATTGATCAGTCATTGGTTCCCGATCCTGGTGATATTGATCAGTCCTTAGTACCCGGGTCCTGATGATATTGATCAGTCATTAGTTCCTGGTCCTGGTGATATTGATCAGTCCTTAGTACCTGGTCCTGGTGATATTGATCAGTCCTTAGTACCTGGTCCTGGTGATATTGATCAGTCCTTGGTTCCTGGTCCTGGTGATATTGATCAGTCCTTAGTACCTGGTCCTGATGATATTGATCAGTCATTAGTTCCCGGTCCTGGTGATATTGATCAGTCCTTAATTCCCGGTCCTGTTGATATTGATCAGTCCTTAGTACCTGGTCCTGGTGATATTGATCAGTCCTTGGTTCCCGGTCCTGGTGATATTGATCAGTCCTTAGTACCTGGTCCTGGTGATATTGATCAGTCATTGGTTCCCGGTTCTGGTGATACTGATCAGTCCTTAGTACCTGGTCCTGGTGATATTGATCAGTCCTTGGTTCCCAGTCCTGGTGATATTGATCAGTGCTTAGTTCCTGGTCCTGGTGATATTGATCAGTCATTGGTTCCCGGTCCTGGTGATATTGATCAGTCCTTGGTTCCCGGTCCTGGTGATATTGATCAGTGCTTAGTTCCTGGTCCTGGTGATATTGATCAGTCCTTGGTTCCTGGTCCTGGTGATATTGATCAGTCCTTGGTTCCCGGTCCTGGTGATATTCATCAGTCCTTAGTACCTGGTCCTGGTGATATTGATCAGTCCTTAGTACCAGGTCCTTGTGATATTGATCAGTCCTTGGTCCTGGTCCTTGTGATATTGATCAGTCCTTGGTTCCCGGTCCTGGTGATATTGATCAGTCCTTAGTTCCTGGTCCTTGTGATATTGATCAGTCCTTGGTTCCCAGGCCTGGTGATATTGATCAGTCCTTGGTTCCCGGTCCTGGTGATATTGATCAGTCCTTAGTACCTGGTCCTGGTGATATTGATCAGTCATTGATTCCCGGTTCTGGTGATACTGATCAGTCCTTAGTACCTGGTCCTGGTGATATTGATCAGTCCTTAGTTCCTGGTTGTTGATGATATTGATCAGTCCTTGGTTCCCGGTCCTGGTGATATTGATCAGTCCTTGGTTCCCGGTCCTGGTGATATTGATCAGTCCTTGGTTCCCGGTCCTGGTGATATTGATCAGTCCTTAGTACCTGGTCCTGGTGATATTGATCAGTCCTTAGTTCCCGGTCCTGGTGATATTGATCAGTCCTTAGTACCCGGTCCTGGTGATATTGATCAGTCCTTAGTACCTGGTCCTGGTGATATTGATCAGTCCTTAGTTCCCGGTCCTGGTGATATTGATCAGTCCTTAGTTCCCGATCCTGGTGATATTGATCAGTCCTTAGTTCCCGGTCCTGGTGATATTGATCAGTCCTTAGTACCTGGTCCTGGTGATATTGATCAGTCCTTAGTACCCGGTTTTGGTGACATTGATCCTCAGGTTTCTGGACATTTCTCTTATGTTTATTACATTATTAATGATTCCTGTATAGGACACTTTCTGGTAATTAGATTATTCATACACATGGGACTGCTGGGACTTGTAGTCCTTTCTCACATCCTCTATCATGACTGATGTTTTCCTCTTTGTAAAGATTGTGTAAGAAGTAGAAGAGAGAAGGAAGCGAAGCGCTCGGAGGCGTCAGCTCATCTCCGGCCATCATCAGGTCTGTTCAGCTTCTCTTTTGTGTTATACAATAATACTTTATATTATATTATATTCTAGAGCATTATATTATACTATTTCATAATATATTATAGAGCATTATATTGTATTAGAACATATTACATGAGACTGATATATAATATTACATCAGGGAACAGTATAGAGTTTTACAATTTATAACCTTATATTATAGAACATTATGTAGGATCACAGCTCAGGATATTTTATTATTATACAGTTATACAAATTATTATATTATATTTTATTATAGTGTATTATATCATACAGGGAGATATAGTGTTACGTTATTTTATATAAATTTAGCCATGTATAGTGTGACAGCACATTAAATCAATCAGGAAGATAGAGTATTATAGCATATGGTATAATACAGCCATATATAGTATTACAGTATATTATATAACACAGGTATATGTAGTATTACAGTATATTATATAACACAGGGATATATAGTAAATACAGTATATTATATAACACAGGGATATATAGTATTACAGTATATTATAAAACACAGGGATATATAGTATTACAGTATATTATATAACACAGCCATATATAGTATTACAGTATATTATATAACACAGGATATATAGTATCACAGTATATTATATAACACAGGGATATATAGTAATTATAGTATATTATATAACACAGGGATATATAGTATTACAGTATATTATATAACACAGGGATATATAGTAATTATAGTATATTATATAACACAGGATATATAGTATTACAGTATATTATATAACACAGGATATATAGTATTACAGTATATTATATAACACAGGGATATATAGTATTACAGTATATTATATAACACAGGGATATATAGTATTACAGTATATTATATAACACAGGGATATATAGTATTACAGTATATTATATAACACAGGATATATAGTAATTACAGTATATTATATAACACAGGGATATATAGTATTACAGTATATTATATAACACAGGGATATATAGTAATTACAGTATATTATATAACACAGGATATATAGTAATTACAGTATATTATATAACACAGGGATATATAGTAATTACAGTATATTATATAACACAGGGATATATAGTATTAGAGTATATTATATAACACAGGGATATATAGTATTACAGTATATTATATAACACAGCGATATATAGTAATTACAGTATATTATATAACACAGGATATATAGTATTACAGTATATTATATAACACAGGGATATATAGTAATTACAGTATATTATATAACACAGGGATATATAGTATTAGAGTATATTATATAACACAGGGATATATAGTATTACAGTATATTATATAACACAGGATATATAGTATTACAGTATATTATATAACACAGGGATATATAGTATTACAGTATATTATATAACACAGGGATATATAGTATTACAGTATATTATATAACACAGGATACATAGTATTATAGTATATTATATAACACAGGATATATAGTATTACAGTATATTATATAACACAGGATATATAGTAATTACAGTATATTATATAACACAGCGATATATAGTATTACAGTATATTATATAACACAGCCATATATAGTATTACAGTATATTATATAACACAGGATATATAGTATTACAGTATATTATATAACACAGGGATATATAGTATTACAGTATATTATATAACACAGGGATATATAGTATTACAGTATATTATATAACACAGGGATATATAGTATTACAGTATATTATATAACACAGGGATATATAGTATTACAGTATATTATATAACACAGGATATATAGTAATTACAGTATATTATATAACACAGGGATATATAGTATTACAGTATATTATATAACACAGGGATATATAGTAATTACAGTATATTATATAACACAGGATATATAGTAATTACAGTATATTATATAACACAGGGATATATAGTAATTACAGTATATTATATAACACAGGGATATATAGTATTAGAGTATATTATATAACACAGGGATATATAGTATTACAGTATATTATATAACACAGCGATATATAGTAATTACAGTATATTATATAACACAGGATATATAGTATTACAGTATATTATATAACACAGGGATATATAGTAATTACAGTATATTATATAACACAGGGATATATAGTATTAGAGTATATTATATAACACAGGGATATATAGTATTACAGTATATTATATAACACAGGATATATAGTATTACAGTATATTATATAACACAGGGATATATAGTATTAGAGTATATTATATAACACAGGGATATATAGTAATTACAGTATATTATATAACACAGGATACATAGTATTATAGTATATTATATAACACAGGATATATAGTATTACAGTATATTATATAACACAGGATATATAGTAATTACAGTATATTATATAACACAGCGATATATAGTATTACAGTATATTATATAACACAGCCATATATAGTATTACAGTATATTATATAACACAGGATATATAGTATTACAGTATATTATATAACACAGGGATATATAGTATTACAGTATATTATATAACACAGCCATATATAGTAATTACAGTATATTATATAACACAGGGATATATAGTATTACAGTATATTATATAACACAGCCATATATAGTATTACAGTATATTATATAACACAGGATATATAGTATTACAGTATATTATATAACACAGGGATATATAGTATTACAGTATATTATATAACACAGGGATATATAGTAATTACAGTATATTATATAACACAGGGATATATAGTATTACAGTATATTATATAACACAGGGATATATAGTATTAGAGTATATTATATAACACAGGGATATATAGTATTAGAGTATATTATATAACACAGGGATATATAGTAATTACAGTATATTATATAACACAGGGATATATAGTAATTACAGTATATTATATAACACAGGGATATATAGTATTACAGTATATTATATAACACAGGGATATATAGTAATTACAGTATATTATATAACACAGGATATATAGTATTACAGTATATTATATAACACAGGATATATAGTATTACAGTATATTATATAACACAGGGATATATAGTATTACAGTATATTATATAACACAGGGATATATAGTAATTACAGTATATTATATAACACAGGGATATATAGTATTACAGTATATTATATAACACAGGATATATAGTATTACAGTATATTATATAACACAAGGATATATAGTATTACAGTATATTATATAACACAGGGATATATAGTATTACAGTATATTACATAACACAGGATATATAGTATTACAGTATATTATATAACACAGGGATATATAGTATTACAGTATATTATATAACACAGGGATATATAGTATTGTAGTACAATATATAACACAGGGATATATAGTATTACAGTATATTATATAACACAGGGATATATAGTATTGTAGTACAATATATAACACAGGGATATATAGTATTACAGTATATTATATAACACAGGATATATAGTATTACAGTATATTATATAACACAAGGATATATAGTATTACAGTATATTATATAACACAGGGATATATAGTAATTACAGTATATTATATAACACAGGGATATAGTATTACAGTATATTATATAACACAGGGATATATAGTATTGTAGTACAATATATAACACAGGGATATATAGTATTACAGTATATTATATAACACAGGGATATATAGTATTGTAGTACAATATATAACACAGGGATATATAGTATTACAGTATATTATATAACACAGGATATATAGTATTACAGTATATTATATAACACAAGGATATATAGTATTACAGTATATTATATAACGCAGGGATATATAGTAATTACAGTATATTATATAACACAGGGATATATAGTATTACAGTATATTATATAACACAGGGATATATAGTAATTACAGTATATTATATAACACAGGATATATAGTATTACAGTATATTATATAACACAGGATATATAGTATTACAGTATATTATATAACACAGGGATATATAGTATTACAGTATATTATATAACACAGGGATATATAGTAATTACAGTATATTATATAACACAGGGATATATAGTATTACAGTATATTATATAACGCAGGATATATAGTATTACAGTATATTATATAATACAGGGATATATAGTAATTACAGTAGATTATATAACACAGGGATATATAGTATTACAGTATATTATATAACACAGGATATATAGTATTACAGTATATTATATAATACAGCCATATATAGTATTACAGTATATTATATAATACAGCCATATATAGTATAATAGTATATTTTATCATATAGGGAGATATGATATTGCAGTTTATTATATAATACAGCCATATATGGTATTACAGTATATTATATCATACATGGAGATATAGTATTATAGTCCAATATATATATATAATACAGCCATATTCAGTGACCCCCCGACTCATGATGGCCCCGACATATGATCATTTCAACATATGATGGCCTCTCAGAGCCCATCGTATGTTGAAGGCAGCATCGACATATGATGCTGCTGTGTGTCGGGGCCATCATACAAACAGCTATCTGACAGCGCTGACAACTTCAGCATCTGACTGACAGTTGTTTAATGTGCCCCGTGTGCCCCGTTCTGCCTCCTGTCACTCACATGCTGTCCTGCTAACTCAGCCTTTGGCTGTCCGGGCATGCTGTGAGTTGTAGTTTTGCAACATCTGGAGGTCCGCAGGTTGGAGACCACTGATATATAGTATTGCAGTATATTATATAATACAGCCATATATTGTATTATATCACATTACACAGGAGCATTATTATAGTATATTATATAATGTTCAGGGTTCTGGTTTCCCATTTCAGAATGGAGCGGTTCTGGGGGTTCCTCGCCCTTTTCCTGGCGGGATTTCCTTATCATATCTGGTGCCAGTCACATGATTGCTATGCCACCAAAGGGCAGGATGGTGTGATGGGTCAACCAGGGAGGGATGGACGGCCTGGACAGAAGGGAGATCGTGGTGACCCAGGTAATATGTCATATATACTCCAATCACAGCATCATGTCATATATACTCCAATTTCCTTCAAGTCAGTGCTCTGTAAGAAGCCTTAGAACATGACTGGGGTTTAAGCCAAAGCAGACAATCTCTAAATCTGTTGACAGCTGTTTCAGGGTAATTGCCCCTCATCAGTACAGGGCAGTTTGCGGTCTGGCTCTGTACGGACAAGGGGTAATAACCCATAACCACTCTCTACAGATGGGCAATCTCCTTATTTGGAGAGTTGTCTGTGTTGGCTTTAATCCCTAGTCGTGTTCTAAGGCTTTTTATCTGAGTCAGACATTGACATAAAGGGAAAGTTACCTCTATAAGGAGACATTGCATCAGAGAGGTGTTTGCATATCCTTCTTCTCACCGGAGAGTCACACCATAGATGCCTCTAACCAGATCATGAAATCTATCAGTGCAAAGAGTTTTATTATGGGATGATGTAGATGATCTAATCCAGAATGATGATGCCGGCGCTGACCATGCATCTATTTTTGTCCCCTTCAGGGGCCCCCGGCCATTTTGTGGGACCTACGGCAAGTAAAGGCGATGCAGGAGATCCTGGGAGCCCTGGTCAGCCTGGTAATGTGGGCTACATAGGACCAGAGGGCCCCCCAGGACCTCCAGGAGATCAAGGCCCAAAAGGGATAAAAGGAGTAATGTCAGATTCCGGGGCCCAGCACAGAGCGGCCTTCTCCGCCATCCAGCCCAAGCTTCAAGAAAACCGCCTGCTATTTAGCGAAATCATCACCAATGAGGAAAATGTCTATAACAAGGACAGCGGGGAGTTCACCTGCACCGAGGCCGGGTACTACTACTTCACATTCCAAGTGGTCTCTATGGGGGACCTCTGTCTTCAGATCTGGATTAAGAAAGGTCGGGAGGCGGCAGGAAGGAAACTGCTGAGCTTCTGTGACCGCAACGCACGCGGTCAGCATCAGGTCAACTCGGGGGGCTCCGTCCTCAATCTGAACACTGGGGACCAAGTGTGGATAGAAACCGATGCCAGAAACCGAAGAATCGCCGGCAAGGACGTCAGCAGCATCTTCAGCGGCTTCCTGCTTTACCCACATAGTGAATGAGGGCGATGTGGCCGACACTGGACCCCCCCATATACTAGGCCATAAAATGAGCCTCCAACTGTACAGAAACACACACCACTGTGTGACCATTCCAAGGCCGGGCCCCTGAGGGCCACTCAGAGCCAGCTTATTGATCTGTATGTCTGGTGGCTGCCCATATTCTCTCTTCTTCTCTCAATAAACTGCTTGAACCTTCCGTCTCTGAGCCCTTTATTACGTCAAATGGGAACCGTCCCCTATCAGACTGGTGGCTCCAATCTACCGGACCTCATAATGTGGGCATCAGTGCTGCCATGCATTGTATCCCCTATAGTGTGACGCCAATATATCGGGGACAGTAGGGGAGAGCACACCTATTGATAGCTATCCTTCCGGTAGTGCAGTCGGGGGACACATAGCCTAACACGGTCCGGGATCCGACAATATACCGATGACACTTGTGGGGTGCACGCAATCCAGATGAAGGATCAAGTATATAAACCACAAAAGAACGATAGCGTGCAGTCACCGCTAGATGTGTGTCTATGGGTCCAGAAGTCCGAGGTCACAGGACGGTATTCCGAGATGAGCTGAAGAGCTCAGAGGCAACGCCGGCCGTTTCACACGACTATGCGCGCTTCTTCCGGCCTCCTTGGAGGCCGGAAGAAGCGCGCATAGTCGTGTGAAACAGCCGGCATTGCCTCTAAGCAATTCTCGGAGTTCCACCCTGTGACCACGGACTTCTGGACTCGTTCTTTTGTGGTTTATGACCTTAATATATACTGACTGATGGGCTCCCCAATATCACGGGAGCCCATAGTGATTGTGGCAGATGGCCCAAAGATAAGCATAGCGTCAGGGGTTGGTTGTGGATGCGGTTAGGTACCAGTTGTCGACGAGTCTGTGTGCCTGGTTAATGTCGAGGAGAGATGGGTCACTCACCACAGGCAGAAGTCCCGCTAACACTGGATGAGGCTGATGGCCTTCCAGCGCCAACCTCATTTCTTATTCACATGACTCCATGAAAAGCCACACAGATTATCCAGAAACCATGGTTGTATTAGTGTACCCCTTCAGAGTAGTAACTGAAATACTCTTGCTGCTGTTATTGAGCCCCCTCCATCATGCACAGCAAATTCTCCTTCCAGGGGGCCAGACCAGAGGCTGAGCTGTTTGACAGAAGTACACGCATAGAAACTTCCTCTCTTACTTGTCTAGAACAACACATCACAGATTCCTCTCTACTAGGCCATGACATAGTGCTGATGACAGTGTACTAAACAGGTTGGCACTGTGATAGGAATGATATACCTAGCACGATATTATACATGGTATGCACTGTCACTCATGCCCTAAGCTTGCAAGGTGCTAGGTGAGCAGAAATGGAAAAGCAGCTGCACAGCAAGGAGGGGGTTAAACTAAGCACTGAACTGCTGCTGCTGAGAAACTAAAGGGAGGAGGGAAAGATTAGGCTGGCACTGTGATGGGGAATGATTTACACAGTACAGTGGTATAGATGTGGAGGGAGAAGGGGTAACTGATGTGTAGTATGGCCGCCAAGCTCTGGATTCTGCCACTAAAACGTTTGCAACTTGTTCTTAAAGGGGAAAAGACACCTATATCCAACCCTGTTGTAGCTTGCGGTTGGGTTTAGGATAAACCACCACCATCTTTTGTGGCCATGACAAGAGCTCAGTGCCTGCCCTGTATTCTACCGCCACATTGTGACAACATAACTTAGGGCTACACCGGATGGCAGTAAATGCTTATAGATCTGCAACCAACCAATGTATACACAGTGTACATACAAAATCAGGGACATATGGAAGGGGGGGATAGTGACACCGTGATGGAGGCACCATGGCCAGCAATAGGAACTGTTCATGTCTGCAAGACCCCACCCCAGTTATGGGCACCACGGTTCTCGTCTTCTTGTCAGGCAGTTAAGGAAGTGAAAGTTTTTTACGTTCTGCATTTTGCACTTTTCTTCCTAAAACTGAACTTGTGGTTCTTTTCCCGGATGGAGAAAGCAGAAGGGAAAGTCCCAGCATCAGCAGCAGCAATGGAGGAGGAAAGACGATGGGACACAAACCCTAGAATAGTCCGGAGCAGAGCCTACAGCCAGAGGTCAGTCACAATTCAAGGGACATATGTTTAGGGGATTTGTGTATATATTGTCCTGACAGAGAGCAGCATAAGGGTTAATATATCAGAGGAGTATATAGCAATGGTCTGTCTATATCATTCTACCTTTTACCATTTTTTAACTGCGCCTTTCTCTAGACATTGCACTTTCCTTTAGTGACTGCACCTTTCTCTAGATATTGCACCTCCCTCCAGTGACTGCACCTTTCTCTAGATATTGCACCTTTCTCTAGATATTGCACCTTTCTCTAGATATTGCACCTTTCTCTAGATATTGCACCTCTCTCTAGTGACTGCACCTTTCACTAGATATAGCACCTTTCTCTAGATATTGCACCTTTCTCTAGATATTGCACCTTTCTCTAGATATTACACCTCTCTCTAGTGACTGCACCTTTCACTAGATATAGCACCTTTCTCTAGATATTGCACCTTTCTCTAGATATTGCACCTCCCTCCAGTGACTGCACCTTTCTTTAGATATAGCACCTTTCTCTAGATATTGCACCTTTCTTTGGATATTGCACCTCTCTCCAGTGACTGCCCCTTTCTCTAGATATTGCACCTTTCTCTAGATATTGCACCTCTCTCTAGTGACTGCACCTTTCTTTAGATATTGCACCTCCCTCCAGTGACTGCACCTTTCTTTAGATATTGCACCTCTCTCTAGTGACTGCACATTTCTCTACATATTGCACCTTTCTCTACATATTGCACCTTTCTCTAGATATTGCACCTCCCTCCAGTGACTGCACCTTTCTCTAGATAAAGTACCTTTCTCTAGATATTGCACCTCTCTCTAGTGACTGCACCTTTCTCTAGATATTGCACCTCCCTCCAGTGACTGCACCTTTCTTTAGATATTGCCCCTTTCTCTAGATATTGCACTTTTCTCTAGTGACTGCACCTTTCTCTAGATATTGCCCCTTTTTCTAGATATTGCACTTTTCTCTAGTAACTGCACCTTTCTCTAGATATTGCACCTCCGTCCAGTGACTGCACCTTTCTTTAGATATTGCACCTTTCTCTAGATATTGCACCTTTCTCTAGATATTGCACCTTTCTCTAGATATTGCACCTCTCTCCAGTGACTGCACCTTTCTTTAGCTATTGCACCTCTCTCCAGTGACTGCACCTTTCTCTAGATATTGAACCTTTCTCTAGATATAGCACCTCTCTCCAGTGACTGCACCTTTCTTTAGATATTGCACCTTTCTCTAGATATTGCACCTTTCTCTAGATATAACACCTCCCTCCAGTGACTGCACCTTTCTCTAGATATAACACCTCTTTCCAGTGACTGCACCTTTCTCTAAATATTGCACCTCTCTCCAGTGACTGCACCTTTCTCTAGATATTGCACCTCTCTCCAGTGACTGCACCTTTCTTTAGATATTGCACCTTTCTTTAGATATTGCACCTTTCTCTAAATATTGCACCTCTCTCCAGTGACTGCACCTTTCTCTAGATATTGCACCTTTCTCTAGATATTGCACCTCTCTCCAGTGACTGCACCTTTCTCTAGATATTGCACCTTTCTCTAGATATTGCACCTCTCTCCAGTGACTGCACCTTTCTCTAGATATTGCACATTTCTCTAGATATTGCACCTCTCTCCAGTGACTGCCCCTTTCTTTAGATATTGCACCTTTCTCTAGATATTGCACCTTTCTCTAGATATTGCACCTTTCTCTAGATATTGCACCTCCCTCCAGTGACTGCACCTTTCTCTAGATATTGCACCTTTCACTAGATATTGCACCTCTCTCCAGTGACTGCACCTTTCTTTAGATATTGCACCTTTCTCTAGATATTGCACCTTTCTCTAGATATTGCACCTTTCTCTAGATATTGCACCTCTCTCCAGTGACTGCACCTTTCTTTAGATATTGCACCTTTCTCTAGATATTGCACCTCTCTCCAGTGACTGCACCTTTCTTTAGATATTGCACCTTTCTCTAGATATTGCACCTCTCTCCAGTGACTGCACCTTTCTTTAGATATTGCACCTTTCTCTAGATATTGCACCTCTCTCCAGTGACTGCACCTTTCTTTAGATATTGCACCTTTCCCTAGATATTGCACCTCTCTCCAGTGACTGCACCTTTCTTTAGATATTGCACCTTTCTCTAGATATTGCACCTCTCTCCAGTGACTGCACCTTTCTCTAGATATTGCACCTTTCTTTAGATATTGCACCTCTCTCCAGTGACTGCACTTTTCTCTAGATATTGCACCTTTCTTTAGATATTGCACCTTTTTCTAGATATTGCACCTTTCTTTAGATATTGCACCTTTCTTTAGATATTGCACCTTTCTTTAGATATTGCACCTCCCTCCAGTGACTGCACCTTTCTTTAGATATTGCACCTCTCTCCAGTGACTGCACCTTTCTTTAGATATTGCACCTTTTTCTAGATATTGCACCTTTCTTTAGATATTGCACCTTTCTTTAGATATTGCACCTCCCTCCAGTGACTGCACCTTCTTTTGATTAGGAACCAATATCTTACGAATCTGGTGACCACCACTAAAGGCCCCGCTCATATAGAGTATAATTACAGGTTCCTCAAATGTGATTTAATGGATAAATATAATTTATTTATGATTGTAAGATTTATTTGTATTTCTACTGATCTGATTAATGTATAAAAATGAATCAATAAAAACATAATAATAACTATAGGTTTCTCTAATTTTACTTTACAATTGACCCTCATTGCCTATCCATACAGAGAACCTCAATGATGTTGCTGTGGACTGGGATGATGTTCCTGACTCTGCTCACCTGGGTGGAGAGTTCAGACGCTCCCTGTATGTCAGCAATGCCAGGTATGCCAGGAATCCCGGGAATCCCAGGAAAAGATGGACGGGATGGGCAGAAAGGAGCAAAAGGAGAAAGAGGTAAAATCCTTTCCATGATGATTAATCCTAATGATCTGAAGGGCTGAGGACTTATGTAGGTCACTGCCTAGTAGGTAATTGTTATGTTCTAGTTAATTCCCACTATTGCTGAAATAAAATGGGTCTTTGTGTTCAGAACATTGTTGGTCTGGTCTCCTTCCTTCAAAGGTCACTGTCCTCTCCAGATTCTTCACCTGTTTACAGGTCACTGTCCTCTCTTGGTTCTTCACCTGTTTACAGGTCACTGTCCTTTCCGGGTTCTCTCTTCCTTTGGTTTACAGGTCACTGTCCTCTCCTTGTTCTCTGTTCCTTTGGTTTACAGGTCACTGTCCTCTCTTGGTTCTTCACCTGTTTACAGGTCACTGTCCTCTCTTGGTTCTTCACCTGTTTACAGGTCACTGTCCTTTCCGGGTTCTCTCTTCCTTTGGTTTACAGGTCACTGTCCTCTCCTGGTTCTCTGCACCTTTGGTTTACAGGTCACTGTCCTCTTCTGGTTCTCTGCTCCTTTGGTTTACAGGTCACTGTCCTCTCCTTGTTCTCTGTTCCTTTGGTTTACAGGTCACTATCCTCTTCTGGTTCTCTGCTCCTTTGGCTTACAGGTCACTGTCCTCTCCTTGTTCTCTGTTCCTTTGGTTTACAGGTCACTGTCCTCTTCTGGTTCTCTGCTCCTTTGGTTTACAGGTCACTATCCTCTTCTGGTTCTCTGTTCCTTTGGTTTACAGGTCACTATCCTCTTCTGGTTCTCTGTTCCTTTGGTTTACAGGTCACTGTCCTCTTCTGGTTCTCTGCTCCTTTGGTTTACAGGTCTCTGTCCTCTTCTGGTTCTCTGCTCCTTTGGTTTACAGGTCACTGTCCTCTTCTGGTTCTCTGCTCCTTTGGCTTACAGGTCACTGTCCTCTCCTTGTTCTCTGTTCCTTTGGTTTACAGGTCACTGTCCTCTTCTGGTTCTCTGCTCCTTTGGTTTACAGGTCACTGTCCTCTTCTGGTTCTCTGCTCCTTTAGTTTACAGGTCACTGTCCTCTTCTGGTTCTCTGTTCCTTTGGTTTACAGGTCACTGTCCTCTCCAGGTTCTCTGTTCCTTTGGTTTACAGGTTACTGTCCTCTTCTGGTTCTCTGTTCCTTTGGTTTACAGGTTACTGTCCTCTCCTGGTTCTCTGTACCTTTGATTTACAGGTCACTGTCCTCTCCTTGTTCTCTGTTCCTTTGGCTTACAGGTCACTGTCCTCTTTTGGTTCTCTGTTCCTTTGGTTTACAGGTCACTGTCCTCTCCTTGTTCTCTGTTCCTTTGGTTTACAGGTCACTGTCCTCTCATTGTTCTCTGTTCCTTTGGTTTACAGGTCACTGTCCACTCCTGATTCTCTGCTCCTTTGGTTTACAGGTCACTGTCCTCTTCTGGGTCTCTGTTCCTTTGGCTTACAGGTCACTGTCCTCTTCTGGGTCTCTGTTTCTTTGGTTTACAGGTCACTGTCCTCTCCTGATTCTCTGCTCCTTTGGTTTACAGGTCACTGCCCTCTTCTGGGTCTCTGTTTCTTTGGTTTACAGGTCACTGTCCTCTCCTGATTCTCTGCTCCTTTGGTTTACAGGTCACTGCCCTCTCCTGGTTCTCTGTTCCTTTGGTTTACAGGTCACTGTCCTCTCCTTGTTCTCTGTTCCTTTGGTTTAGCGGTCACTGTCCTCTCCTGATTCTCTGCTCCTTTAGTTTACAGGTCACTGTCCTCTCCTGGTTCTCTGCTCATCTGGTTTACAGGTCACTGTCCTCTTCTGGTTCTCTGCACCTTTAGTTTACAGGTCACTGTCCTCTCCTGGTTCTCTGTTCCTTTAGTTTACAGGTCACTGTCCTCTCCTGGTTCTCTGTTCCTTTGGTTTACAGGTCACTGTCCTCTCCTGATTCTCTGTACCTTTTGGTTTACAGGTCACTGTCCTCTCCTTGTTCTCTGTTCCTTTGGTTTACAGGTCACTGTCCTCTCCTTGTTCTCTGTTCCTTTGGTTTACAGGTCACTGTCCTCTCCTTGTTCTCTGTTCCTTTGGTTTACAGGTCACTGTCCTCTCCTGATTCTCTGCTCCTTTAGTTTACAGGTCACTGTCCTCTCCTGGTTCTCTGCTCATCTGGTTTACAGGTCACTGTCCTCTTCTGGTTCTCTGCACCTTTAGTTTACAGGTCACTGTCCTCTCCTGGTTCTCTGTTCCTTTAGTTTACAGGTCACTGTCCTCTCCTGGTTCTCTGTTCCTTTGGCTTACAGGTCACTGTCCTCTCCTGGTTCTCTGTTCCTTTGGTTTACAGGTCACTGTCCTCTCCTGGTTCTCTGCTCCTTTGGTTTACAGGTCACTGTCCTCTCCTGGTTCTCTGCTCCTTTAGTTTACAGGTCACTGTCCTCTCCTGGTTCTCTGTACCTTTGGTTTACAGGTCACTGTCCTCTCCTGGTTCTCTGTTCCTTTGTTTTACAGGTCACTATTCTTTCTTGGTCATGTAACATACAAACTATTGTCCTCCTCTCAAATGTCTACTCTTGATTCTCATCTCCTTTGGCCTCTGTCTTCTCCTGGCTCTCTGCTCCTGTGTCTTACAGTTCACTTTTCTGTCCTGGTCCTCCGCTTTGGCTACAGGTCTCTGTCCTCTTCTGGTTCTATCAGGATGTCATTTTCAGGCCCTACTTCCTCTTCACCTCTAATTTTGAGGTTCCTAAAGATTCAGTACTGGGGTAGGTCATATTTTCTCTCTACAAAATTCCAAATGGGCAGATAATCAGAAGCTGCAAGAAGGTTTTCCTTAAAGGGGTACTCCACTGCCCCAGCATTAGGAACATTTTGTTCCGAATGCTGGGTGCAAGCTGAGGGGGTTGTGATGTCACGTCACGCCCTTTCCCATAGACTTGCATTGAAGGGCGTGGCTGTGATGTCACAACCTCCGCCGCCCGCACACAGCGTTCAGAGCAAAATGTTCTGAATGCTGGGACAGTGGAGTACCCCTTTAAGTTTCTTTTCGATGCATAGGAACAATAGACAACAGTGGATCTCAGCTTTATGTCTTTTTTGCCCTCAAATGTGAATTTAGTGATTTGAAGGACTGACAACTCTTCTACATATTGTGCAATTTACAACGCTCACGTTGTGTCCTGCTCATCTCTCGTTCTAATGTCCAGTTGTCATCACACAGGGGTTCCAGCCAGCTCCAACATGCTCGGACCGAAAGGTGAAAAAGGGATTAAAGGACTACCAGGCCCAATGGGAAAAAATGGACCCAAGGGACCACCTGGGCCTCCAGGAGACAAAGGCGAGCTAGGACCCGCTGGGGACAATGGAATACCAGGCAACCACAAGCGCCAGTATCAATCGGCTTTTACAATGGCGAGAACGACAGACATAAATCCTGCAAAGAACAAACCCATCATATTCAACAAAGTCATCACCAATGACCACAAGGACTATAATGACACCACAGGGACCTTTTTGTGCCGTATCCCTGGACTGTATTACTTTGTGTATCATGCCTCACAATCGACCAACTTATGTGTTTCTTTATACGCAGCCAATGAGCTAAAGGCCAGCTTCTGTGACCATGTGACCAATGCCCAACAAGTCACATCAGGGGGGTTGCTGGTCCAGCTGCAGAAGGGCCAAGAGGTGTGGTTGGCTGTCAATGATTACAATGGTATGATTGGGATCGAGGACAATGATAGCGTCTTCTCAGGGTTCCTTGTGTTCCCAGATTAAAGCTTTATCTGAGCATGTCCACCTTTACGGGGCTATTGTCCAACTCATCTGTCCCATCTCCAGACCCCACAATTCTTCAGACCTTGACCCCAACTAGAACCCTCTGTGCCCACTCCAGACCCTACTACTATTCATTACCCTCCAGCAGTGGCGGATCCAGAGTCTGGTCTCAGGAGGGGCACTGTCGGGTTATATTCACACGGGGAAAAGTGCACACGGAAAATAGTATACAGTAGTCCCTCAAGTTAATCGGTTCCAGGAAGACCATTGTATGTTGAAACCATTGTATGTTGAAACCATTGTATGTTGAGTCCATAACTCTATGGAAACCCGGTAATTGGTTCCGAAGCCACCAAAATGTCATCCAAAAATAGGAAAAAGTGAGGATTAAAGATAAATAAGTAGATAACTAATATAGATAAAGCAAATCCTTACATATAAAAGTAATAGAGATCTGCTGGGAGCTGTAATCACTGTCTATTTCAGTGTTTCCCAACCAGGGTGCCTCCAGCCTTCGGCTGTCCAGGCATGCTGGGAGTTGTAGTTTTGCAACAGCTGGGGGCACCCTCTTTGGGAAACACTGGTCTATAAAGAGGACAGAAGCTTCTTCAGGGTCCTGTACAGAACATGCAATGTCCTAAAAAAAAAATGGAGATGCCCTCACCTGGTGTTCAAAGGAGCAGCTAACCCTGGCACAGGTAAAGAGTACAGAACATGTAATACCTCCCTGTACTGTAGGGGGCGCTACCAGACACCAGTCACTGCATACACTTCAGTAATACAGGAAAAGAGTACAGAACATGTAATACCTCCCTGTACTGTATGGGGCGCTACCAGACACCAGTCAGTGCATACACTTCAGTAATACAGGTAAAGAGTACAGAACATGTAATACCTCCCTGTACTGTAGGGGGTGCTACCAGACACCAGTCAGTGCATACACTTCAGTAATACAGGTAAAGAGTACAGGACATGTAATACCTCCCTGTACTGTAGGGGGCGCTTCCAGACACCAGCCAGTGCATACACTTCAGTAATACAGGAAAAGAGTACAGAACATGTAATACCTCCCTGTACTGTAGAGGGCGCTACCAGACACCAGTCAGTGCATACACTTCAGTAATACGGGTAAAGTGTACAGAACATGTAATACCTCCCTGTACTGTAGGGGGCGCTACCAGACACCAGTCAGTGCATACACTTCAGTAATACGGGTAAAGTGTACAGAACATGTAATACCTCCCTGTACTGTAGGGGGCGCTACCAGACACCAGTCAGTGCATACACTTCAGTAATACGGGTAAAGAGTACAGAACATGTAATACCTCCCTGTACTGTAGGGGGCAATACCAGACACCAGTCAGTGCATGCACTTCAGTAATACAGGTAAAGAATACAGAACATGTAATACCTCCCTGTACTGTAGGGGACGCTACCAGACACCAGTCACTGCATACACTTCAGTAATACAGGTAAAGAGTACAGAACATGTAATACCTCCCTGTACTATAGGGGTTGCTACCAGACACCAGTCACTGCATACACTTCAGTAATACAAGTAAAGAGTACAGAACATGTAATACCTCCCTGTACTGTAGGGGGCGCTACCAGACACCAGTCAGTGCATACACTTCAGTAATACAGGTAAAGAGTACAGAACATGTAATACCTCCCTGTACTGTAGAGGGCGCTACCAGACACCAGTCAGTGCATACACTTCAGTAATACGGGTAAAGTGTACAGAACATGTAATACCTCCCTGTACTGTAGGGGGCGCTACCAGACACCAGTCAGTGCATACACTTCAGTAATACGGGTAAAGTGTACAGAACATGTAATACCTCCCTGTACTGTAGGGGGCGCTACCAGACACCAGTCAGTGCATACACTTCAGTAATACGGGTAAAGAGTACAGAACATGTAATACCTCCCTGTACTGTAGGGGGCAATACCAGACACCAGTCAGTGCATGCACTTCAGTAATACAGGTAAAGAATACAGAACATGTAATACCTCCCTGTACTGTAGGGGGCGCTACCAGTCACCAGTCACTGCATGCACTTTAGGAATACATGGGTTTTACAAGAGAAATATCCATTCTGATTGGTCGGTTCTTCCAGCCAATGACACGTTTTGCAGATTCCATAGCATTGTATGTTGAGTCTGGTTTCAAGTTACAATGGTCCAGAAAAGACCATTGTAAGTTGAGGGATCACTGTATATTATTACACATAGACATCCCTGTTTCCCCCCTAGATCTATGTGTTCCCTCCAGGCCCACCTTTACCCTTTCAGACCCCTTTATCCTTCCTCCAGACCTCACAATCCCTATCACACATGTTCTGTATGACCACAGTGATCTCTGCTGACCTCTGCTGTCCATTTTAGGAACTGTCCAGAGCAGCATATGTTTTCTAGGGGGATTTTCTCCAGCTCTGGACAGTTCCTAAAATGGACAGCAGAGGTTAGCAGAGAGCACTGTGGTCATGACATCAGAGGAAATGCATTTCTTTTTTTGGATTTCTCTTTAGTATACATCCCCTAAAAAGTACTGGAAGGATTTAGATTTTTTTTTAATAGAAGTGATTTACAAATCTGTTTAACTTTATGGCACCAGTTGATTTAAAAAAAATAAAAAAAGGTTTCCACTGGAGTACCCCTTTAAAGTCAATTGAAAATGACTTGATGAATAAATTGGAGCAGAAAATGCGAGCGGAATTACTCAAGTAAATTCCTCTTGGATTCCTCAGTGTGAACATACCCTTACAGGGGTCACTGTAGTATTTGCACACATTTCCTTTCTCTGCTATAGACTGTCAGCTCCTTTGCACACATCCTCATGCAGCGCTCTGATCGTATATCCACTGATCTGAATGGTCTCTTCTCACTTCAATGTCTTTCTTAATTACAATTAAAATGTCAATTCACACAATTGTGAGTCTTCTTCCTCTCTGGTTTCTACTTCTCACAAGGACCTGAAATACCGGGGACCGGACCCAAAACCCCACATGATGACCTTCTCCTTACAGAAGATGTAAGGAATCACATTGCTTCAAAGGGTGGAGTTGTTCCATGTGGAAGACAAGTGATAGTGTGGTGTTTGGGGGTAATGGTGTTTAGGTAGACCCCATAGGTGCTGTAACTGACTAGAGTTCATGATGAAATAAGGGATAAGCTAAAATGTCCACTCACTAGCTCGCTTCCCCTCCCATCATGCTTGAAACAATGTGTATAAGATGGCGCCTCCAGAGAGAGCTACTCAATGCTCAAGAGACCAATATATGACGGGTATAGTCGCAATTAGAACCTACAGATCACCTAAGGTGTTCTTTATCCAGGATGTGGGTCTTATCATCTTGGGTGTAGTTCTCTCTGGATTAGAAGCTATAGATCACCTAAGTTGATCCAAAAATACCCTATTTCCCACATATAAAAAACTAAATCTTTATAATTTTCAAAGATACACCAAACGATAAGGATTCAAATTCCAGTGCTAATCATTCCATTATGGATAGATGGAATTCCATATATGAATTAGTGCTGGACTGGCCACTCTATGCTGATGTAGATAATTCCCATATGCACCTGCAGTGTGCCGATCGGGCTGAGTAATCATTACTCAGCCCCCTTGACATGTTTCGCTGCTTAACGCAGCTTTGTCAAGAGGACAGCGGGCACAGAGCAGGAGAGGTTTTCTATGGGGATTTGCTCCTGCCCTGGACAGTTCTTAAAATGGACAGAGGTGTCAGCAGAGAGCACTATGGTCATTCAGAAAGGAAATTCAAAAAGAAAAGAACTTCCTCTGTAGTATACAGCAGCTGATAAGTACTGGAAGGATTATGATTTTTTTAATAGAAGTAACTTACAAATCTGTTTAACTTTCTGGCACCAGTTGATTTAAAGTACCCCTTTAAGTGGTTTCCCTTCCTTGGGAGTGTGGAAAGTCTCTAGTGGGAGAACAGATATGGGAAGAGGGGGCGAGGTCTCACGAGACTCATAACCGGTCTGAATAGAGATCCATTATTTTTGGCGGGGAAGGGGACTGTGTAAGCTGGGCCAAACCAACCTTCCATCCTCAGTATTTCCCTATAGAACACTTTATACTTTATACACTTTATACTTACTATTTACTATAGTACTGTTCCAGTTCTGTTGCTTTCGATATGATATGTGCTTTTGTGGTCCTCATGGGGATTGACTGTATCTGCCTTCTACGTGAGACGCAGATGTCTACAACTTGTTCTGACTCTGTGATACATTGTCATTGCTCTGTCTCTTATTTACCATACCACCATACTGTGACTGGATAACACCACCATACAGTGACTGGATAACACCCCCATACAGTGATGACTGGATAGCACCTCCATACTGAGACTGGATAACACTACCATACAGTGACTGGATAACACCACCATACTGTGACTTGATAACACCACCATACTGTGACTGGATAACACCACCATACTGTGACTGGATAACACCTCCATACAGTGCCTGGATAACACCTCCATACAGTGACTGGATAACACCACCATACAGTGACTGAATAACACCTCTATACTGTGATACAGTGACTGGATAACACCACCATACAGTGACTGGATAACACCACCATACAGTGACTGGATAACACCACCATACTGGGACTGAATAACACCACCATACAATGACTTAATAACACCCTCATACAGTGACTGGATAACACCACCATACTGTGACTGGATAACACCACCATACTGATACTTGATAACACCTCCATACAGTGCCTGGATAACACCTCCATACAGTGCCTGGATAACACCACCATACAGTGACTGAATAACACCTCCATACAGTGCCTGGATAACACCTCCATACAGTGCCTGGATAACACCACCATACAGTGACTGGATAACACCTCTATACTGTGACTGGATAACACCTCTATACTGTGACTGGATAGCACCCCCATACTGTGACTGGATAACACCCCCATACTGTGACTGGATAACACCACCATACAGTGACTGGATAACACCGCCATACAGTGACTGGATAACACCACCATATAGTGACTGGATAACACCTCTATACTGTGACTGGATAACACCTATATACTGTGACTGGATAACACCTCTATACTGTGACTGGATAACACCCCCATACAGTGACTGGATAACACCACCATATTGTGACTAGATGACACCACCATATTGTGACTGGATAACACCTCCATACTGTGACTGGATAACACCTCCATACAGTGACTGGATAACACCTCTATACTGTGACTGGATAACACCACCATACAGTGACTGGATAACACCTCTACACTGTGACTGGATAACACCACCATACAGTGACTGGATAACACCTCCATACAGTGACTGGATAACACCGCCATACAGTGACTGGATAACTGTTACGCCGAGCGCTCCGGGTCCCCGCTCCTCCCCGGAGCGCTCGCTACACTTCCCTCACTGCAGCGCCCCGGTCGGTTCCACGGACCCGGGGCGCTGCGTTACCACCTCCGGCTGGGATGCGATTCGCGATGCGGGTAGCGCCCGCTCGCGATGCGCACCCCGGCTCCCGTACCTGACTCGCTCCCCGTCAGTTCTGTCCCGGCGCGCGCGGCCCCGCTCCCTAGGGCGCGCGCGCGCCGGGTCTTTGCGATTTAAAGGGCCACTGCACCGCTGATTGGTGCAGTGGTTCCAATTAGTGTTTACACCTGTGCACTTCCCTATATCACCTCACTTCCCCTTCACTCCCTCGCCGGATCTTGTTGCCCTAGTGCCAGTGAAAGCGTTCCTTGTGTGTTCCTTGCCTGTGATTCCAGACCTTCTGCCGTTGCCCCTGACTACGATCCTTGCTGCCTGCCCCGACCTTCTGCTACGTCCGACCTTGCTTCTGTCTACTCCCTTGTACCGCGCCTATCTTCAGCAGCCAGAGAGGTTGAGCCGTTGCTAGGGGATACGACCTGGTCACTACCGCCGCAGCAAGACCATCCCGCTTTGCGGCGGGCTCTGGTGAAAACCAGTAGTGACTTAGAACCGATCCTCTAGCACGGTCCACGCCAATCCCTCTCTGGCACAGAGGATCCACCACCTGCCAGCCGGCATCGTGACAGTAGATCCGGCCATGGATCCCGCTGAAGTTCCTCTGCCAGTTGTCGCTGACCTCACCACGGTGGTCGCCCAGCAGTCACAACAGATTGCGCAACAAGGCCAACAGCTGTCTCAACTGACTGTTATGCTACAACAGTTACTACCACAGCTCCAGCAATCATCTCCTCCGCCAGCTCCTGTACCTCCTCCGCAGCGAGTGGCCGCTTCTGGAATACGACTATCCTTGCCGGATAAATTTGATGGGGACTCTAAGTTTTGCCGTGGCTTTCTTTCCCAATGTTCATTACACTTGGAGATGATGTCGGACCAGTTCCCCACTGAAAGGTCTAAGGTGGCTTTCGTAGTCAGCCTGCTGTCTGGAAAAGCCCTGGCTTGGGCCACACCGCTCTGGGACCGCAATGACCCCGTCACTGCCTCTGTACACTCCTTCTTCTCGGAAATTCGAAGTGTCTTTGAGGAACCTGCCCGAGCCTCTTCTGCTGAGACTGCCCTGTTGAACCTGGTCCAGGGTAATTCTTCCGTTGGCGAGTATGCCGTACAGTTCCGTACCCTTGCTTCAGAATTATCCTGGAATAATGAGGCACTCTGCGCGACCTTTAAAAAAGGCCTATCCAGCAACATTAAAGATGTTCTGGCCGCACGAGAAATCCCTGCTAACCTACATGAACTCATCCATCTTGCCACTCGCATTGACATGCGTTTTTCCGAACGGCGTCAGGAGCTCCGCCAGGATATGGACTCTGTTCGCACGAGGCGTTTCTTCTCCCCGGCTCCTCTCTCCTCTGGTCCCCTGCAACCTGTTCCTGTGCCTCCCGCCGTGGAGGCTATGCAGGTCGACCGGTCTCGCCTGACACCCCAAGAGAGGACACGACGCCGCATGGAGAATCTCTGCCTGTACTGTGCTAGTACCGAACACTTCCTGAAGGATTGTCCTATCCGTCCTCCCCGCCTGGAAAGACGTCCGCTGACTCCGCACAAAGGTGAGACAGTCCTTGATGTCTACTCTGCTTCTCCACGTCTTACTGTGCCTGTGCGGATGTCTGCCTCTGCCTTCTCCTTCTCTGCTGTGGCCTTCTTGGACTCTGGATCTGCAGGAAATTTTATCTTGGCCTCTCTCGTCAACAGGTTCAACATCCCGGTGACCAGTCTCGCCAGACCCCTCTACATCAATTGTGTAAACAATGAAAGATTGGACTGTACTATACGTTTCCGCACGGAGCCCCTTCTAATGCGCATCGGATCTCATCACGAGAGGATTGAACTGTTGGTCCTCCCCAATTGCACTTCTGAAATCCTTCTTGGACTTCCCTGGCTTCAACTCCATTCCCCAATCCTGGATTGGTCCACTGGGGAGATCAAGAGTTGGGGGCCCTCTTGTTCCAAGGACTGCTTAAAACCGGTTCCCAGTAAACCTTGCCGTGTCCCTGTGCTTCCTCATGTAACCGGTCTCCCTAAGGCCTATATGGACTTTGCGGACGTTTTTTGCAAAAAACAAGCTGAGACTCTACCTCCTCACAGGCCTTATGATTGTCCCATTGACCTCCTCCCGGGCACTACTCCACCCCGGGGCAGAATCTATCCTCTGTCCGTCCCAGAGACTCTTGCCATGTCTGAATACGTCCAAGAAAATTTAAAAAAGGGCTTTATCCGTAAATCCTCCTCTCCTGCCGGAGCCGGATTTTTCTTTGTGTCCAAAAAAGATGGCTCTCTACGTCCTTGCATTGACTACCGCGGTCTTAATAAAATCACGGTTAAGAACCGCTACCCCCTACCCCTCATCTCTGAACTCTTTGATCGTCTCCAAGGTGCCCATATTTTTACCAAACTGGACTTAAGAGGTGCTTATAATCTCATCCGCATCAGAGAGGGGGATGAATGGAAAACGGCATTTAACACCAGAGATGGACACTTTGAGTATCTGGTCATGCCCTTTGGTCTATGCAACGCCCCTGCCGTCTTCCAAGACTTTGTTAATGAAATTTTTCGTGATCTCCTATACTCCTGTGTTGTTGTATATCTGGACGATATCCTGATTTTTTCTGCCAATCTTGAAGAACACCGCCAGCATGTCCGTATGGTTCTTCAGAGACTTCGTGATAATCAACTCTATGCCAAAATAGAGAAATGTCTGTTTGAATGCCAATCTCTTCCTTTTCTAGGATACTTGGTCTCTGGCCAGGGACTACAAATGGACCCAGATAAACTCTCTGCCGTCTTAGATTGGCCACGCCCCTCCGGACTCCGTGCCATCCAACGTTTTTTGGGGTTCGCCAATTATTACAGGCAATTTATTCCACATTTTTCTACCATTGTGGCTCCTATTGTGGCTTTAACAAAAAAAAATGCCGATCCCAAGTCTTGGCCTCCTCAAGCGGAAGACGCCTTTAAACGACTCAAGTCTGCCTTTTCTTCGGCTCCCGTGCTCTCCAGACCTGACCCATCTAAACCCTTCCTATTGGAGGTTGATGCCTCCTCAGTGGGAGCTGGAGCTGTCCTTCTACAAAAAAACTCTTCCGGGCATGCTGTTACTTGTGGTTTTTTTTCCAGGACCTTCTCTCCGGCGGAGAGGAACTACTCCATCGGGGATCGAGAGCTTCTAGCCATTAAATTAGCACTTGAGGAATGGAGGCATCTGCTGGAGGGATCAAGATTTCCAGTTATTATTTACACCGATCACAAGAACCTCTCCTACCTCCAGTCTGCCCAACGGCTGAATCCTCGTCAGGCCAGGTGGTCTCTGTTCTTTGCCCGATTTAATTTTGAAATTCACTTTCGGCCTGCTGATAAGAACATTAGGGCCGATGCTCTCTCTCGTTCCTCAGATGCCTCTGAAATTGAACTCTCTCCTCAACACATCATTCCTCCTGACTGCCTGATTTCCACTTCTCCAGCCTCCATCAGACAAACTCCTCCAGGAAAGACCTTTGTTTCTCCACGCCAACGCCTTGGGATCCTCAAATGGGGTCACTCCTCCCATCTCGCAGGTCATGCGGGCATTAAGAAATCTGTGCAACTCATCTCTCGCTTCTATTGGTGGCCGACTCTAGAGACTGATGTGGTGGACTTTGTGCGAGCCTGCACTATCTGTGCCCGGGATAAGACTCCTCGCCAGAAGCCCGCTGGTTTTCTTCATCCTCTACCTGTCCCCGAACAACCTTGGTCTCTGATTGGTATGGATTTTATTACTGACTTACCCCCATCCCATGGCAACACTGTTATTTGGGTGGTCGTTGATCGATTCTCCAAAATGGCACATTTCATCCCTCTTCCTGGTCTTCCTTCAGCGCCTCAGTTGGCTAAACAATTTTTTGTACACATTTTTCGTCTTCACGGGTTGCCTACACAGATCGTCTCGGATAGAGGCGTCCAATTTGTGTCTAAATTCTGGAGGGCTCTCTGTAAACAACTCAAGATTAAATTAAATTTTTCTTCTGCATACCATCCTCAATCCAATGGACAAGTAGAGAGAATTAACCAGATCTTGGGTGACTATTTACGACATTTTGTTTCCTCCCGCCAGGATGACTGGGCAGATCTTCTACCTTGGGCCGAATTCTCGTATAATTTCAGAATCTCTGAATCTTCCTCCAAATCTCCGTTTTTCGTGGTGTACGGCCGTCACCCTCTTCCCCCCCTCCCTACCCCCTTGCCCTCTGGTCTGCCCGCTGTGGATGAAATTTCTCGTGATCTTTCCACCATATGGAAAGAGACCCAAAATTCTCTCTTACAGGCTTCTTCTCGCATGAAGAGATTCGCAGATAAGAAAAGAAGAGCTCCTCCCATTTTTTCCCCTGGAGACAAGGTATGGCTCTCCGCTAAATATGTCCGTTTCCGTGTCCCGAGCTATAAGTTGGGACCACGCTATCTTGGTCCTTTTAAAGTTTTGTCTCAAATTAATCCTGTCTCTTACAAACTTCTTCTTCCTCCTTCTCTTCGTATCCCTAATGCCTTTCACGTCTCTCTTCTTAAACCTCTCATCCTCAACCGTTTTTCTCCTAAATCTGTTCCTCCCACTCCTGTTTCCGGCTCCTCGGACATCTTCTCTGTCAAAGAAATCTTGGCCTCTAAAAAAGTCAGAGGAAAAACTTTTTTTTTAGTGGATTGGGAGGGTTGTGGTCCAGAAGAGAGGTCCTGGGAACCTGAGGACAATATCCTGGACAAAAGTCTGATCCTCAGGTTCTCAGGCCCCAAGAAGAGGGGGAGACCCAAGGGGGGGGGTACTGTTACGCCGAGCGCTCCGGGTCCCCGCTCCTCCCCGGAGCGCTCGCTACACTTCCCTCACTGCAGCGCCCCGGTCGGTTCCACGGACCCGGGGCGCTGCGTTACCACCTCCGGCCGGGATGCGATTCGCGATGCGGGTAGCGCCCGCTCGCGATGCGCACCCCGGCTCCCGTACCTGACTCGCTCCCCGTCAGTTCTGTCCCGGCGCGCGCGGCCCCGCTCCCTAGGGCGCGCGCGCGCCGGGTCTTTGCGATTTAAAGGGCCACTGCACCGCTGATTGGTGCAGTGGTTCCAATTAGTGTTTACACCTGTGCACTTCCCTATATCACCTCACTTCCCCTTCACTCCCTCGCCGGATCTTGTTGCCCTAGTGCCAGTGAAAGCGTTCCTTGTGTGTTCCTTGCCTGTGATTCCAGACCTTCTGCCGTTGCCCCTGACTACGATCCTTGCTGCCTGCCCCGACCTTCTGCTACGTCCGACCTTGCTTCTGTCTACTCCCTTGTACCGCGCCTATCTTCAGCAGCCAGAGAGGTTGAGCCGTTGCTAGGGGATACGACCTGGTCACTACCGCCGCAGCAAGACCATCCCGCTTTGCGGCGGGCTCTGGTGAAAACCAGTAGTGACTTAGAACCGATCCTCTAGCACGGTCCACGCCAATCCCTCTCTGGCACAGAGGATCCACCACCTGCCAGCCGGCATCGTGACAATAACACCACCATACTGTGACTGGATAACACCCCTATACTGTGACTGGATAACGCCTCCATACTGTGACTGAATAACACCTCCATACTGTGACTGGATAACGCCTCCATACAGTGACTGAATAACACCGCCATACAGTGACTGGCTAACACCACCATACTGTGACTGGATAACACCCCCATACTGTGACTGGATAACACCACCATACTGGGACTGGATAACACCTCTATTCTGTGACAGGATAACACTGCCATACAGTGACTGGATAACACCTCCATACTGTGACTGGATAACACCACCATACTGTGACTGGATAACACCACTATACTGTGACTGGATAACACCTCCATACTGAGACTGGATAACACCTCCATACTGTGACTGGACAACACCACCATACTGTGACTGGATAACACCACCATACTGTGACTGGACAACACATCCATACTGTGACTGGATAACACCACCATACTGTGACTGGATAACACCTCCATACTGTGACTGGATAACACCTCCATACTGTGACTGGATAACACTTCCAAACTGTGACTGGATAACACCACCATACTGTGACTGGATAACACCTCCATACTGTGACTGGATAACACCTCCATACTGTGACTGGAAAACACATCCATACTGTGCCTGGATAACACCACCATACAGTGACTGGATAACACCACCATACTGTGACTGGACAACACCTCCATACTGTGACTGGATAACACCACCATACTGTGACTGGATAACACCTCCATACTGTGACTGGATAACACCTCCATACTGTGACTGGATAACATCCCCATACAGTGACTGGATAACACCTCTATACTGTGACTGGATAACACCTTTATACTGTGACTGGATAACACCCCCATACAGTGACTGGATAACACCTCCATACTGTGATTGGATAACACCACCATACAGTGACAGGATAACACCTCTATACTGTGACTGGATAACACCCCCATACTGTTACTGGATAACACCACCATACTGTGACTGGATAACACCACCATACTGTGACTGAATAACACCACCATACTGTGACTGGATAACACCACCATACTGTGACTGGATAACACCACCATACTGTGACTGGATAACACCACCATACACTGACTGGATAACACCGCCATACAGTGACTGGATAACACCACCATACAGTGACTGGATAACACCTCTATACTGTGACTGGATAACACCCCCATACAGTGACTGGATAACACCACCATACTGTGACTGGATAACACCACCATACAGTGACTGGATAACACCTCCATACTATGACTGTATAACACCCCTATACTGTGACTGAATAACGCCTCCATACTTTGACTGGATAACACCTCCATACTGTGACTGGATAACGCCTCCATACAGTGACTGAATAACACCCCCATACAGTGACTGGATAACACCGCCATACAGTGACTGGATAACACCCCCATACTGTGACTGGATAACACCACCATACTGGGACTGGATAACACCTCTATACTGTGACTGGATAACACCACCATACTGTGACTGGATAACACCTCCATACTGAGACTGGATAACACCTCCATACTGTGACTGGATAACACCACCATACTGTGACTGGATAACACCTCTATACTGTGACTGGATAACACCACTATACTGTGACTGGATAACACCTCCATACTGTGACTGGACAACACCACCATACTGTGACTGGATAACACCACCATACTGTGACTGGACAACACATCCATACTGTGACTGGATAACACCACCATACTGTGACTGGATAACACCTCCATACTGTGACTGGATAACACCTCCATACTGTGACTGGATAACACCACCATACTGTGACTGGATAACACCTCCATACTGTGACTGGATAACACCTCCATACTGTGACTGGATAACACCTCCATACTGTGACTGGATAACACCCCCATACTGTGACTGGATAACACCTCCATACTGTGACTGGATAACACCTCCATACAGTGACTGGATAACACCTCCATACTGTGACTGGATAACACCTCCATACTGTGACTGGATAACACCTCTATACTGTGACTGGATAACACCACCATAAAGTGACTGGATAACACCATCATACTGTAACTGAATAACTCCTCAATACTGTGACTGGACAACACCACCATACAGTGACTGGATAACACCTCCATACTGTGACTGATAGCACCCCCATACCATGGTGTAATAAGCGTGTTCACTAGAGCGCATAGTTAGACAAAAAGGACATAAAGATGACATGAGGAGGGCATGACAGGAAAATGAAGAGGGTATGAAGAGGACATGTGGAAGACATGAAGATAACATGTGTTGGATATATGGAGGACATGCAGAGCACATAAAGAAAATATGAAGAGGACATAATGAAGATATGACAAAGACATGAGGAGAATGTGAAAAAAAACATGATGAGGATATGATAAGTGAATGAGGAGGACATGTTGTGTACATGAGGTGGGCATAAGAAGAACATGAAGAGGACTTGAGGAGGATATGCAGAGAAAACATTGAGAGGGCATGCAGAAGGAGGAGAACACAGGGTGGAAATATAAACGACATGAGAAAGATATGCAGACTACATGAGGAGGGCATGAAGAGGACATTACAAGGCCATGTGAAGGACATGAAGAATGAATGTGGAGGAGATGAGGAAGAAATGAAGAATGAATGTGAAGGACATAAGGAAGAAATGAAGATTGAATGTGAAGGACATGAGGAAGAAATGAAGAATGAATGTGGAGGACATGAGGATGAAATGAAGAATGAATGTGAAGGACATGAGGAAGAAATGAAGAATGAATGTGAAGGACATGAGGATGAAATGAAGAATGAATGTGAAGGACATGAGGAAGAAATTAAGAATGAATGTGGAGGACATGAGGATGAAATGAAGAATGAATGTGAAGGACATGAGGAAGAAATGAAGAATGAATGTGGAGGACATGAGGATGAAATGAAGAATGAATGTGAAGGACATGAGGAAGAAATGAAGAATGAATGTGAAGGACATGAGGATGAAATGAAGAATGAATGTGAAGGACATGAGGAAGAAATTAAGAATGAATGTGAAGGACATGAGGAAGAAATGAAGAATGAATGTGAAGGACATGAGGATGAAATGAAGAATGAATGTGGAGGACATGAGGAAGAAATGAAGAATGAATGTGAAGGACATGAGGAGGCCATGAAGAGGGCATGCAGAGGATATGTGGAAGAAATGAAGAATGAATACATACTTGAAGAGGCCATGAAGAGGGCATGCAGAGGATATGTGGAAGAAATGAAGAATGAATGTGGAGGACATGAGGATGAAATGAAGAATGAATGTGAAGGACATGAGGATGAAATGAAGAATGAATGTGGAGGACATGAGGATGAAATGAAGAATGAATGTGGAGGACATGAGGATGAAATGAAGAATGAATGTGGAGGACATGGGGAAGAAATGAAGAATGAATGTGGAGGACATGAGGACGAAATGAAGAATGAATGTGAAGGACATGAGGATGGAATGAAGAATGAATGTGAAGGACATGAGGAAGAAATGAAGAATGAATGTGAAGGACATGAGGAAGAAATGAAGAATGAATGTGGAGGACATGAGGATGAAATGAAGAATGAATGTGGAGGACATGAGGATGAAATGAAGAATGAATGTGGAGGACATGAGGATGAAATGAAGAATGAATGTGAAGGACATGAGGATGAAATGAAGAATGAATGTGAAGGACATGAGGAAGAAATGAAGAATGAATGTGGAGGACATGAGGATGAAATGAAGAATGAATGTGGAGGACATGAGGATGAAATGAAGAATGAATGTGGAGGACATGAGGATGAAATGAAGAATGAATGTGAAGGACATGAGGATGAAATGAAGAATGAATGTGAAGGACATGAGGATGAAATGAAGAATGAATGTGAAGGACATGAGGATGAAATGAAGAATGAATGTGAAGGACATGAGGAAGAAATGAAGAATGAATGTGGAGGACATGAGGATGAAATGAAGAATGAATGTGGAGGACATGAGGATGAAATGAAGAATGAATGTGGAGGACATGAGGATGAAATGAAGAATGAATGTGAAGGACATGAGGATGAAATGAAGAATGAATGTGAAGGACATGAGGAAGAAATGAAGAATGAATGTGGAGGACATGAGGATGAAATGAAGAATGAATGTGGAGGACATGAGGATGAAATGAAGAATGAATGTGGAGGACATGAGGATGAAATGAAGAATGAATGTGAAGGACATGAGGATGAAATGAAGAATGAATGTGAAGGACATGAGGATGAAATGAAGAATGAATGTGAAGGACATGAGGATGAAAGGAAGAATGAATGTGAAGGACATGAGGATGAAATAAAGAATGAATGTGGAGGACGAGGAAGAAATGAAGAATGAATGTGGAGGACATGAGGAGGCCATGCAGAGGGCATGCAGAGGATATGTGGAAGAAATGAAGAAGACATGAGGTGGACATAAGAAGGACATTATGACGACACGAGGAGAACTTGCAGAGAACACGAAGAGGATATAGAGTGGAAATACACCCGCTTCCTTCAGATGTTAACAGATATGAAGAGTTGAGGTGAAATTGGTTCAAAAGGGAGCAGGTCCCACCTCAACAGCCCAGAGCCCAACTATTATTTATAAGCAGTATATGCTATAGAAAACTGCTCCACTTTTTCTTTACACCAGCCCTGATAATTCTCGCCCCTTTGGGTTATTTTCTGCAGTCGGCTCAATGTGAAGAGGAAGCAACAACTTGTGTTCTCAGAATCTTCTCCGGAGGGTCCGGTTCCCCTCAGTCCCCTGAATCTGCTGACACTTCTGCTTTCTGTCCATTGTGTAATTCATGTTTGTGATTTTCGATTTCCAGCTGCAGAACTTCTCCCAATCTCGGAATCCTACCCAAAGTCCAGACTGCAAGGTGAGTACAAGTGTCCTACTTGTCTGCAGGGTCCCATGGTGTCTAGGCTCCCAACTCACACCATTTCAGTTCCTAATAATGCCAAATGCATTATATGTAGAATAAAATGTTAGGAAAAAGTGGGGCATTGGGTGGGACATTGTAAGGCAAAGTTGGGTGGGATGTTGGTGAATTGAACGGATCATTGGGAAGGTTTAAATACTGATGAAATTCAAGGGAAGGGCCCGTGTGGAGAAAGGGAGATGTGCAGGAAGTGAGAGCTAACGCTGGAGAATTGTGTGAGAGTGAATACGAATGCTGGGGAAATGTGTGAGAAGTGAATACAAAGGCTGCAGAATTGTGGGAGAAATGAATACGGATGCTGGAGAATTGTGTGAGAAGTGAATACGGATGCTGGAGAATTATGTAAGAAGTAAATACCACTGCTGGAGAATTGTGTGCAAAATGAGGGTTACTGGGGAAATGTTGAAAAAATTTAAGCTAATGCCCAGGTGGCCACCTTTGTAGCTCAAGACAGATTGGATGTAATGGACTTTAGGAGGTTGAGGGTTAAGGTCTGCAAGTTTTTCCCTATGAAACTACAATCCTTAATATGCATTGACAGTCAATGAATGCTGGACAAAAGTATTCAGACATCTGGAGATCCACAGGTGGCAGTCCCTTGCTCCATGCAGTATTACTAGCTATATGATGTAAGGCAGTGATCTCAAACTGTGGCCCTCCGGATGTTGCAAAACTTTAACTCCCAGCATGCCCAGATAGCCAACACCTGAGGGTAACACTAAAACGTTCTCAATCCACATATAAAACAAGGACATAACGACCATCAGACCAAACCAGATAGTCTACTCTAAGAGAAGGAGAGAGACGGACACCTGAACAAGGCATTCACCTTTCCCAACTTAAGGGCCCCAGGCACTAGCCAGGGAACAGGTGCAACAACAAAGTTATGCCAACATATCCAACAGTATACCCGCAGGGGGTCCACTCCCTTTAATGAACCAAACTTAGTCTACGTGTGCCTACAATCCATCTGGACTGTAGACTTGAAGTCCAATGCAAGATATAGTGTCACAATATATATATATATATATATATATATATATATATATACGTTCAGGAAATGGACCATACTCACTAGTAGACTACATTCAGTCCATTAAAGTGAATGGGCAAGTAGTATATGTCTAAATACCATCTTGAGATATAGATAATATAGGTAAAGGTCTCGGGAAACATTTGATCAATAGGGGATCTGAGTCGCCATGTTCTCTAAGCAGCATGTGCATGAAATGGTGAAGTTTTTTTGAGTGAAACCATGAGGAGACAGCACGGTATATGATGGTTTCATCCCTGGTTTCATCTACTCCTTGCAGGAGACCCATAATTTATACCACAAAAATGAAGTATTATTGCATATATGAAGAGCATGACTACTGGATGGCAAACATGGCCCATAGAGTGAATAGCTCAGGCCAGGGTCATGGATATAAGATGGAGGTTGGCTGGCAAGTAGAGGGACCATCTGTCCTTCTGTCCAATACCATAACATATATGACCCTGTGTTTGGGTCAGATATGAAGCTTGCCATGGCTTCTAGAACAGTTATCTTATTTCTACCATAAACTCTGGAACCCCAATGAGGTCCCATCCTAATCGGTGATATTTATTTTCTTAGGAGGTGCTATGGACCCCGGAGGAGCTTTGATCTTCTTCTGTATTTTCCTATTATCACTCCCGTTTTGTGAAGCTCAGAGCTGCCAAGCTCGAATGCCAGGGCTTCACGGAATACCCGGAACTCCTGGTGCAAATGGAAAGGATGGAGTTGATGGAGAGAAGGGAGATCAGGGTAAGTCAATGATGAAGTATGTTGTAGGGTAGGAAGTTGGGTAGATGTTACCTCTTGTTAATAATCTTATGTGTCCTGTACATCAGGCCCTCCTGGAACCATTGTTGGCTGGAATGAAGAAGAACAAAGAGGAGATCCTGGTCAGACTGGAAATCCAGGGAAAGTGGGGCCAAAAGGACCAATGGGTCCCCCAGGTCAACCTGGGTCCAGAGGTCTAAAAGGCTTGAAAGGAGAATCTGGAGATTACAAGACTGACGAGCATGCTGCTTTCTCAGTAAAGAAGACCACCTCAGGGAGCCTACGCAAGGATCAGCCCATTCGCTTTGAAAAAGAGATCATCAACGTGAACAAACAGTACGAAGTCCGCACTGGAAAGTTCACCTGTCAGTATCCAGGTATCTACTACTTCACGTATCACGTCTCATCCAGGGGAGACCTCTGCCTCCACATTGTCAAGGGGAGATTCAATAGTGAGCCAAAGAAGATCGTCCTGTTCTGTGACCAGGTCTACAACATCTACCAGACCACCACGGGTGGTGTCGTGCTGAGGGTCAGCAAGGGTGAGAGTGTCTGGCTAGCGGCCACTGAAAAGAATAATCTGCTGGCCACTGTGGGGAGTGATAGTATATTCTCTGGCTTCCTTCTCTTCCCAGAGTCTTAAGACTGACAAGGAGGACATTTTTTGGCTTCCAAGACACCACTGACGTCCAGGGTGCAAAGCAATGTGTCCTGCTTATATTGTGTTGGTGCTTCTGTTGACTGCTTGTACTATTATACTATGCACAGTAGACTGAATTGTAGACTCTATAATGTGTCTTTCTATATGGCCAATTCCACCCATTTCCTCTTCTGAAAATGTCACAGCTTTATCATAAAAATAAGGTATGTCAGCAACATATCCAAGTCCTGTGACAACTCCACCCAGCCTATCCATGTCCTGTGACAACTCCACCCAGCCTATCCATGTCCTGTGACAACTCCACCCAGCCTATTCATGTCCTTTGACAACTCCACCCAGCCTATCCATGTCCTGTGACAACTCCACCCAGCCTATCCATGTCCTGTGACAACTCCACCCAGCCTATTCATGTCCTGTTACAACTCCACCCAGCCTATCCATGTCCTGTGACAACTCAACCCAGCCTATCCATGTCCTGTGACAACTCTACCCAGCCTATCCATGTCCTGTGACAACTCCACCCAGCCTATTCATGTCGTGTGACAACTCCACCCAGCCTATCCATGTCCTGTGACAACTCCACCCAGCCTATTCATGTCCTTTGACAACTGTACCCAGCCTATCCATTTCCTGTGACAACTCCACCCAGCCTATCCATGTCCTGTGACAACTCCACCCAGCCTATTCATGTCCTGTTACAACTCCACCCAGCCTATCCATGTCCTGTGACAACTCCACCCAGCCTATTCATGTCCTGTGACAACTCCACCCAGCCTATTCATGTCCTGTGACAACTCCACCCAGCCTATCCATGCACTGTGACAAATCGCCCCAGCCTATTCATGTCCTGTTACAACTCCACCCAGCTTATCCATGTCCTGTTACAACTCCACCCAGCCTATCCATTTCCTGTGACAACTCCACCCAACCTATCCATGTCCTGTTACAACTCCACCCAGCCTATCCATGTCCTGTGACAACTCCACCCAGCCTATTCATGTCCTGTGACAACTCCACCCAGCCTATTCATGTCCTGTGACAACTCCACCCAGCCTATTCATGTCCTGTGACAACTCCACCCAGCCTATTCATGTCCTGTGACAACTCCACCCAGCCTATCCATGCACTGTGACAAATCGCCCCAGCCTATTCATGTCCTGTTACAACTCCACCCAGCTTATCCATGTCCTGTTACAACTCCACCCAGCCTATTCATGTCCTGTTACAACTCCACCCAGCCTATCCATGTCCTGTTACAACTCCACCTGGCACAGCAATGTCCAGCAACTTTACCTGTAAAAGTAATTTGACCCGGAGATGCTAAGACACTTTTTTACTGCTGTTTTAACAAACTTTGCATAATGTAATAGAATAAACTATTACAAGAAATGTTGTGCTGTATGTTATGAGAGAAAACTTCCCCTTTCTCGACTTACCAGGCTCCATTCCTGCTCATCCAAATCTTATCATCCTCTCTGAAAAGCAGCTCAAGTCTGTCTTAAGAGAGGAGACACAACCGGGTCACTGAGGAATGAGATTACAGTCTCCCATGGAAGTCTATAGAGAGGGTAGAGGTTAGATGAAGAAAAGGTGGGAGTAACTGAAAAGGCAGAGAGACTACTGGAGCTTTTAGCCAGTATTATATCTAATTCCAGTGCTTGATTCACAGCTTACACTACTAAGTACTGTTCTATGATGTTCTCCATGCTGCTGCTGCTTCTGAGATGTCGAAAAGTAGGATCCAGGGGATCTCTTATTGTTGTATTATTAATGTATTGTTGAGTAATGGTACTCCATACATAACACAAATACAAAGCCTTAATGATATCTAGGCAACCATAGGTACTAGTCCTCACTGGTATCCAGGAAACCACAGGTACTAGGCCTCACTGATATCCAGACAACCACAGGTATTAGGCTACACTGGTATCCAGACAACCACAGGTACTAGGCCTCACTGGTATCCAGGCAACCACAGGTACTAGGCCTCACTGGTATCCAGGCAACCACAGGTACTAGGCTTCACAGGTATCCAAGCAACCACAGGTACTAGGCCTCCCTTGTATCCTGGCATTACAGGTACTAGGCCTCACTGGTATCCAAGGAATTACAGGTACTAGGCCTCACTGATATCCAGGGAATTACAGGTACTAGGCCTCACTGATATCCAGGGAATTACAGGTACTAGGGCTCACTGATATCCAGGGAATTACAGGTACTAGGCCTCACTTGTATCCAGGGAATTGCAGGTACTAGGCCTCACTGGTATCCAGGAAATTACAGGTACTAGGCCTCACTGGTATCTAGGTAACCACAGGTACTAAGCTTCACTGGTTTCCAGGCAACCACAAATACTAGGCCTCACTGGCATCCAGACAACCACAGGTACTAGGCCTCACTGGTATCCAGGCAACCACAGGTACTAGGCCTCACTGGCATCCAGACAACCACAAGTACTATGCTTCACTGGTATCAAGGCAACCACAGGTACTAGGCTTCACTGGTATCCAGACAATCACAGGTACTAGGCCTCACTGGCATCCAGACAACCACAGGTACTAGGCCTCACTGGTATCTAGGTAACCACAGGTACTAGGCTTCACTGGTATCCAGGGAACCACAGGTACTAGGCTTCACTGGTATCCAGACAACCACAGGTACTAGGCCTCACTGGTATTCAGGCAACAAGTATTAGGCTCACTGGTATCCAGGCAACCACATGTACTGACTAGGCCTATTATTTAACCTATACATCGACTATGGCTTAGTTCAGCTTAGGCCCTAGCGCCTTTGTTGTCGTCTTTTCTGATTTAGCACTGAATGTAACCTCCCCTCGGGGTCTATCCTGCACCCAGTACATTCATGTCCCTGCCCCGCAAGAAGCGAAGGTGACGGGACTCCCCCACTGTTATGTGCCATAATTTCCACCAAATCATGATTGCAATGCGTGCCCTATTGTTTTCAGTGGGAGTATGTGTCGTAGTGCACACTGGAAACTGTGGCTTGCGGTTTACAGTGCACATTACAAATTCGGCGTGCATTACAAATACGCAGTACTACATGATACCACACACTTTCTGCATCCTAATCCGAACCCATGGCAAAACATGCGGTCAAAAGAGTCATAATATGAGGCGGAAATCCAAGGCTACCCTATATGGGGCTATACCAGGACTGGACTGCGCCAAACTGGATTGGGGAAGGTATAAAAGTACATGGTCCAAGATATGTCATCTGCATCCTGCGTCTCCAAACAATGGACTTCCATCTGTTGCAAAACTACAACTCCCAGCATGCTCGGACAGCCAACGGCTGTCCGGGCATGCTGGGAGTTGTAGTTCTGTAACATCTGGAGGTCCACAGTTCGAAGAGCACTGATACACAACGCAATAGCCTCTGGTTACAAGAACCATCTTACACAAAAACCACGGAAACTCCCTCCGCAATACATAAAAAGCATCCACCAAGGGGCATAAAATGTGGTGACCTTTGCACCAAAAAAGTGGTACAGTGCATGATTATCATTTAATTAAAGCAGATGCGCCAAAAAAAACAAAAAACAAAAAAAAACAGCTACCTTTGACACTGCTCACCTAGTTTTGTAGGTTTTGCAAACAAAAAAAAAACAAAAGAAAAAATGTAATTTTTTTTTTTTTGGGGGGGGGGGGCTAAAAATGGAAACAGAATTTGGCGCAAAAAAAAAAGGGAAAAAATACCTGATCACTGAAAGCGAGGCATCACCGTCATGTATGTGTTTATCAGCGCAAAGTGCGAGTCACAAGACGACCTGGATAGATTTTCATTCGTGTCCATATGATACTTTACCACTAAGGGGCAGCGCAGCCCTAGAAATGCACAAATCTCTGCCGTCTCTGGTCGTGGGGGATGGATCCGTCGTGGAAGCATTCCGTATAAAATATGTGAGGTAAAAACTCAACAATGGTGCGAGAACCCTTCGAGAATGGCGCAGACGTGAACGCTGATGATATTCATTATTACCAAACAGTTCTGTTCACGTTCTGCTGATGAAGTCTGGGATTAGATACCCAGATACCCCAGAAAAGCAGGTATCACAGGTTGAGAATTTAGGGATTCTTAACCTCTTTCTACTGGGACATCTGTAGCCGGAACGTGGTGAACCCAGGTCCTAGGCAGCCAGAGGACTCAATGGTCGTCAACCTGGACCTCCAAATGTTGTAAAACTACAACTACCAGCATGCCCGAAAATATGTGGACACCAGGTAATCCATCCATGGCAAAGCTAGGTGAGATATGGAAAACCCAGGAGACATAAGCTTTCAATCTCTGGCAAGGCTTAGCTTTTTGGAGTCTCTCAGTAAGTCGTATTTACGGGCCTGGTTTTTATGGATTGACTGTCAGGTTGGTAGTGGGGCCACTCATTTCCTTTCTGGCCAGTCCAGGTTTTTTAGTTTGAAATCAGCCAAGATGCGGGAGGCCATTTTTTTCACTGGTGCACCTCTAGCCAGAACATGGTTGACCCAGGGCCTTGACAGCCAGAGGACTCTCTACACCAGTGGTCTCCAAACTATGGAGCTCCAGATATTGCAAAACTACAACTCCCAGCATGCCCAGATAGCCATTATCATATGTGGACACCAGGTAACGCATATCTTGTCCAAGCAAAGCTACGTGAGATATGGGAAATCCAGGAGAGAGTTAAATCCCTGTCAAGGCTTAGCTTGCTAGAGACTTTTGGTAAGGCCTGGATTTTTATGGGATGACTGGCAGGTTGGTAGTGGGGCCACTCATTTCCTTTCTGGTCAGTCCAGGTTTTCAGTTTGAGCCAAATCAGCCCAGGTGCTGGAAGCTGCCTGCAGCCTCAAAAGTGGATTTTGTGTGACCGGTTGTAAGCCCCATGTATATTGTTTAGTTAGTCCAGGACAAGCAGGTTTGATTTTTTTTTTGTGTCAATGTGAATACGACTGTATTTTTGTGTTTTACTGATGCCTGGTATGAGGGAGCACAGAGCAGCACCAAAGGCTAGGATGAGAGAGCAGTGCCAAAGGTCAGGACAAGAAAACCCAATGGCTGAGACAAAGGAGCTTGAAGCAATGCCAAAGGCTGATAGTAACCTAGAGCAGCACCAAAAAGTGAGACAAGAAGCCCAGAGCAGTGCCAATGGCCAGGACAAAGATGCCAAGAGCAGTGCCAATGGCCAGGACAAAGAAGCCCAGAGCAGTGCCAATGGCCAGGACAAAGATGCCAAGAGCAGTGCCAATGGCCAGGACAAAGATGCCAAGAGCAGTGCCAATGGCTAGGACAAAGATGCCAAGAGCAGTGCCAATGGCCAGGACAAAGAAGCCAAGAGCAGTGCCAATGGCCAGGGCGAAGAAGCCCAGAGCAATGCCAATGGCCAGACAAAGAAGCCCAGAGCAGTGCCAATGGCCAGGAAAAAGAAGCCCAGAGCAGTGCCAATGGCCAGGGCGAAGAAGCCCAGAGCAATGCCAATGGCCAGACAAAGAAGCCCAGAGCAGTGCCAATGGCCAGGAAAAAGAAGCCCAGAGCAGTGCCAATGGCCAGGATAAAGAAGCCCAGAGCAATGCCAATGGCCAGGACAAAGAAGCCAAGAGAAGTGCCAATGGCCAGGACAAAGAAGCCAAGAGCAATGCCAGTGATCTGGACAAAGAAGCGCAGAGCAGTGCCAATGGCCAGGACAAAGATGCCAAGAGCAGTGCCAATGGCTAGGACAAAGATGCCAAGAGCAGTGCCAATGGCCAGGACAAAGAAGCCAAGAGCAGTGCCAATGGCCAGGGCGAAGAAGCCCAGAGCAATGCCAATGGCCAGACAAAGAAGCCCAGAGCAGTGCCAATGGCCAGGAAAAAGAAGCCCAGAGCAGTGCCAATGGCCAGGATAAAGAAGCCCAGAGCAATGCCAATGGCCAGGACAAAGAAGCCAAGAGAAGTGCCAATGGCCAGGACAAAGAAGCCAAGAGCAATGCCAGTGATCTGGACAAAGAAGCGCAGAGCAGTGCCAATGGCCAGGACAAAGAAGCGAAGAGAAGTGCCAATGGCCAGGACAAAGAAGCCCAGAGCAGTGCCAATAGCCAGGATGAAGAAGCCCAGAGCAGTGCCAATGGCCAGGACGGAGAAGCCCAGAGCAGTGCCAATGGCCAGGACAAAGAAGCCCAGAGCAATGCCAATGGTCAGGACAAAGAAGCCCAGAGCAATGCCAATGGTCAGGACAAAGAAGCCCAGAGCAGTGCCAATGGCCAGGACAAAGAAGCCCAGAGCAATGCCAATGGTCAGGACAAAGAAGCCCAGAGCAGTGCAAATGGCCAGGACAAAGAAGCCTAGAGCAGTGCCAATGGTCAGGACGAAGAAGCCAAGAGCAGTGCCAATGGCTGATCTGCTCAGAGATGCATTGATGTCTATGGCACTGGCCACGCTCAGGATCTCCAGACGGAATTCTGTCTGGAACCTGATACAGGGGATGGAAGCCCAGCAGGGATCCAAACAGGGGACAGAGGCCTAAAAGAGGACCCTGGACGAGAGCGGAGTCAGGGAGTACAGTGGCCTCATCTCAATCAGGACATGTTCACGTTTTCACTTACAAAAAATGCAAATTACCGACCAGAATACACAAATGTGAGACTTTATTGTTACTGACCGGTTTTCTGATAGATCAAACAGCTTTTTGGCGCAGTCACCTCTGTCCTGTATGAATAGTGTCGGGCACCTGCTCCAGTCCTCTCTCCAGCCCCAATATCTACTGGGGGAAGGAGTATCCACACGGCTCCGTGGTACCGGCGTGAGCTGTCTGGAGGTTGATCAGTGATCCATACAGGATACGACAGATAGAACCTGATGTTTATTATCCAGATGCATTTATGAATCTGTGGCTTTAAATTGCTGAGATTGACCCTGTGACAGGAGGTGGCCCCAGAGCTGCACGTCCAGAGCCCCTTCCAGTCCATTGATGGAGGATGGTGGAGGCTGCAGCCGCCTCAGGGATGCAGCAAATATTTCATGAGTAATTTAATATCTGGAGCACAGACCTTTCAGTCCCAGAGACCTACATAGAAGACAGTGTTGTGAAGACCTGGGCCTGACTCCTCATACCACGCAGTATTAACTCTTCCTGTCATCGCAGTCCTTTATTACTCCGAGACTACGGACATTCCTCTTCTCCAGACTTTATATCTTTATACCCCAGCACATAGGGGAGGCCTACTACAGAACGCCAGGGGACCGGCCGGGATACCGCCATGTGTCACCTACACGATGATGACTAAAGATGAGTAGAGGCTTCCAGGCCAGCGGTGACATGGCTTTGGGTGACGTCCTCCTCCCTTCCAGATGTGGATGCTGAGCTGTAGGAATAATTCCCGAAATTCACCCTAAACTAAAAACACTAAAAGCACGAAATAAATTCCTTAAAAAAATAGAATATATTCAAAAATTATAAAGAAAAAATAAAATTTGCCCCAAAAGTGTCTGCACTGACGGTGGACGAGATTCATCAGTTCTGATGTGGTGAGTGGGTCCAGCTGGACAACTCTTACTGTGAGGGATGTTGGAGGCCTATGTATTAAAGGGGTACTCCACTTTATTTTTATTTTTTTATTTTTTTTATCAACTGGTGACAGAAAGTTACACAGTTTTGTAAATTACTTCGATTTAAAAATCTTAATCCTTTCAGTACTTATCAGCTGCTGAATGCTCCACAGAAAGTTCTTTTCTTTTTGAATTTCTTTTCTGTCTGACCACAGTGCTCTCTGCTGACACCTCTGTCCATTTTAGGAACTGTCTGGAGCAGGATAGGTTTGCTATGGGGATTTGCTCCTACTTTGCACAGTTCCTAAAATGGACAGATGTGTCAGCAGAGAGCACTGTGGTCAGACAGAAAGGAAGTTATACAGCAGCTGATAGGTACTGGAAGGATTAAGATTTTTAAATAGAAGTAATTTACAAATCTGTTTAACTTTCTGGCACCAGTTGATTTAAAAAATATATATTTTCCAGTGGAGTACCCCTTTAACGTCATGGAGTACCCCTTTAATGTCAGAAAGTAAATTTTAATGACAATAATAAGCAAGTGCATCATTTCAGTTTTTCAAATGTTCTATAAATTCAAATAGGAAGGAGATGAAAATGTTATGCCCAGCGATCCTGATACTGTACATGCAATCTATTCAATTTACCATAGGCTCTCATGGGCCATCATAAGTTGGATACACATACAACCTTTAAAGGAGAACTCCAGCAAAAGTTAAAGGGTACTCAGTTGAAAAACAATTTTCTTTAAAATCAACTGGTGCAGAAAGTTAAACAGATTTGTAAATTACTTTTATATAAAAAATAGTTTTTCACAGAAGTACCCCTTTAACTTATCCCCTATTCACAGGATAGGGGATAAGTAGCTGATCGTTGGAGTCCGACTGCTGGGATCTCAGTGTGGAGCACGTGTTGTCTACTGGGAGCGTCAATGATGCCCCAGTGCTGTACTGGGGTATGTTCGGTGTTTCCATAGAAATCAAATGAATGCATGCCGCCTGCAGTACGCGCTCCTCACTGAAGGTCAGGTCCCAGAGATCGCACGAGGGGGAACACCAGTCGGACCCCCAGCACTCAGCTACTTATGCCCTATCCTATGGATAGGGGATAAGTACATTTTTGCAGAAGTTTTCCTTTAGTGCCTCTGTGCATCAGCAATGTCTGCTATCCCTATGAGCAGTGATGGAAGGCAGCGATCCCAGTAGGCAGCAGCTGCGGGGAGTAGTCCCTCCAGGCAGCAGCTATAGACAGTAATCTGTCTGGGCGCCTATGGTAGTCAGTGGCGGAAATCTGCAGAAATATTTAGAGATGCACAACTATTGGCTGGAACATCCAGCTATTCTCAGTATATTTGTAGCACTTGTGTGATTGGCTAAAAGTTATCATCCAAACCGCTCAAACTTCCTAATTCAACAGCAGCCAATCAGTGTCATGGTTAAATTGTGAACATTGTGAATGAGATTGGCTTAATCTGTAAATACAGTTGTAGTTACCATTAATAATGTGGGAATAAAGGGGTCCCCCATACTGTACTGACCCACTAGAAGCATTAATCGCTAATCCAAAGAATAACGTGCAGTATTTTTGTGCTCATATCTCCTTTTTTTTTTTCTTATTTTGGGTTGACATTTTGGGGGACCCTGGAACCAATTTTCCATGGCATTACTGTTTCAACATACAATAGTCATCACTGTACCAAATAAAATTGCAAATTAAGAGACATTTTCTAAAAATTTACAAATATCATAAGCACCAGGACCAGTATATAATTTCCGCACCAGAACCAAGCTCAGTACACAAATTCATCATCAGAATTAACCTTAATACAAAAGCTTAGGACTGGAACCAAGCTCATGCCGTAAATACAGCACCAGAATCGAGCTCATAACATGAATACAGTATTAGAACCAAGATCAGTGCATAAACCAGAATCAAGCTCATTGTGTGAATACCGCAAAAGAACCTAGCTCATGACATAAATACAGAACTAGAACCAAGCTCATTTATAACTAGAAAATCAGAACTAAGCTCATTATATACATACTGCACCACAACCAAACTCATGACATAAATACAACACCAGAACTAAGCTCGTTGTGTGAATACCGCAATAGAACCAAGCTCATCACATAAATACAAAACTAGAACCAAGCTCATATATAACTAGAAAATCAGAACTAAGCTCATTATATACATACTGTACCACAACCAAACTCATGACATAAATACAACACCAGAACTAAGCTCATTATGTGAATATCGCAACATAACCAAGCTCATCACATAAATACAGAACTAGAACCAAGCTCATATATAACTAGTAAATCTGAACCAAGCTCATTGTATACATACTACACCATAACCAAACTATGACATAAATACAACATCAGAACTAAGCTCATTATGTGAATATCGCAACATAACCAAGCTCATCACATAAATACAGAACTAGAACCAAGCTCATATATCACTACAACACCAGAACCAAGCTCATTGTGTAAACAAAGCACCAAAACCAACCTCATACAGCATAACATCAGTACAGAGATGAAGTGCAAAGTCAGGCTGACCCCCACCAAATAACTGGGCCCCCAGGTTCATCATGACCCCTTCCACTCATTAGATCAGGGGTCTCAAATAGTGATGAGCGGCAGGGGCCATATTCAATTTGCGATATTTCGCAAATATATGGATGAATATTTGTGAAATTCACATATTCGCTATGTTCCTTTACTTTTTTCCATGCAAAAATCGTAATGAAATTCGCATAGTGCGCATGTGCGATTATATCTTTCACCCAAAAGAAAGGAGGGATCAGTGTCCTCTGGAAGTGCCGATATTCGCATATATGAAATATTCGCGCTCCACACCTCACAGTAAATAATATTGGAGCCTTCTTTGGACCAAAAGCTAGAAGCAGGGAGGGATGATCACTTTTTTTTACACAGTACACATCAGTGTTGTGACGTGTACTGTGAAGAACAAAAAAATCGAATATTTGTCATAATTATATGCGCTATATTCTAAATATTCCCGAAATCGCGAAGTGCCAATATTTGTGGTAAAAATTCGCATTTCGAATATTTGCGCTCAACACTAGTCTCAAACTGGTGGCCCTCCAGATGTTGCAAAACTTCAACTCCCTGCATGCTGGGAATTGAAGCTTTGCAACATCCGGAGGGCCACCAGTTTAAAGGGGTACTCCGCTTAAAACATCTGATAACCTATCCAAAGGATAGGGGATAAGATGTCTAATTGCAGGGGTCCATGATGGGATCTTTACGTTGCGAGGCCTGATAGGATCTTCACATTGCCGATGTTCAGCAGACGTGTGCGATAGAGAACATGGGAATGTCTTCCCTGGACGACATCCGTGCCAGCAGGACCAGCATTGAACAGGTTACACATGCGGGCAGGCGGGTAGACACGGCCATCTGTGACCTACAATCTGCCACCACTGTCAGGAGGACAAGGAGGGGGTGACTGCAGGTTGCTATGGGGACATCTTTCGCATAGAGAGGATAGCCTATGTTGATCTTCAGCCATAACTACCCAGAATTCCTGTCAGGCCAAGCTACTTACGCTCTGTTTGTCGCCAGCCTTCCATTCCTCGAGCAGACAACTCTTTCTCCTACAAGAAGCCTTGGCTTATGGAATAAAGTCTTATCCTTACCCAGCTCCCGATAACATGAAGGCCTGAGGCTTATTTTACCGCATCCTCTGTATATCTAAATATCAGGATACAAATGGTTGCCATTAAATATTAAACCTCCTCATCCTTAATTTATTGTGGAACTAGATTGCTGGATACGATTGGATCATTGGTCTAGATGGAGTGGCTGGTCTGGGTGGGATCACTGGTCTAGATGGAGTGGCTGGTCTAGGTAGGATCGCCAGTCTAGATGGAGTGGTTGGTCTAGGTTTGATCACTGGTCTAGATAGAGTGCTTGGTCTCGGTGGGATCACTGGTCTAGATGGAGTGGCTGGTCTAGGTAGGATCACTGGTCTAGATAGAGTGGTTGGTCTGAGTGGGATCACTGGTCTAGATGGAGTGGCTGGACTGGGTGGGATCACTGGTCTAGATGGAGTGGCTGGTCTAGGTAGGATCGCTGGTCTAGATGGAGTGGTTGGTCTAGGTAGGATCACTGGTCTAGATAGAGTGGTTGGTCTGGGTGGGATCACTGGTCTAGATGGAGTGGCTGGACTGGGTGGGATCACTGGTCTAGATGGAGTGGCTGGTCTGGGTGGGATCACTGGTCTAGATGGAGTGGCTGGTCTAGGTAGGATCGCTGGTCTAGATGGAGTGGTTGGTCTGGGTGGGATCACTGGTCTAGATGGAGTGGCTGGTCAAGGTAGGATCACTGGTCTAGATAGAGTGGTTGGTCTGGGTGGGATCACTGGTCTATATAGAGTGGCTGGTTTCGGTGGGATTACTGGTCTAGATAAAGTGGCTGATCTGGGTGGGATCACTGGTCTATATAGAGTGGCTGGTGTGGGTGGGATCACTGGTCTAGATGGAGTGGCTGGACTGTGTGGGATCACTGGTCTAGATGGAGTGGCTGGTCTGGGTGGGATCACTGGTCTAGATGGAGTGGCTGGTGTGGGTGGGATCACTGGTCTAGATGGAGTGGCTGGTCTGGGTGGGATCACTGGTCTAGATGGAGTGGCAGGTCTGGGTGGGAACACTGGTCTAGATAGTGTGGTTGGTCTGGGTGGGATCACTGGTCTAGATAGAGTGGCTGGTCTGGGTGGGATCACTGGTCTAGATATAGTGGCTGGTCTGGGTGGGATCACTGGTCTAGATAGAGTGGCTGGTCTGGGTGGGATCACTGGTCTAGATGGAGTGGCTGGTCTGGGTGGGATCACTGGTCTAGATGGGATCACTGGTCTAGATAGAGTGGCTGGTCTGGGTGGGATCACTGGTCTAGATAGAGTGGCTGGTCTGGGTGGGATCACTGGTCTAAATAGAGTGGCTGGTCTGGGTGGGATCACTGGGGGTCATGATCTATATGTAGCACAGGTAGGGGGTTATCTATATGTAGCACAAGTGGGGGTGATCTCTATGTAGCACAGGTGGGGGTAATCCATAGCACAGGTGGGGGTGATTTAAATGTAGCACAGGTGGGGGGTGATCTATATGTAGCACAGGTGGGGGGAATCTATAGCACAGGTGGGGGGAATCTATAGCACATGTGGGGGAAATCTATAGCACAGGTGGGGGTGATTTATTTGTAGCACAGGTGGGGAAGAATACTTCGCTGTGATGTAGGGGTGAACACTTTCTTTTGTGCTACATTGAAACCCAATGCTTCATGAGTCACAACATATTTGGCCAAACACAATATCTAAAATGTGTTACCGCAGAATTCTGTCAGGGGGAAATTGTCAGTACCTTACCAGGGAGTATGGGCGCCTGCTGACTGCTGGGGCTGGGAGGGTCTTCTCCCTCTGACTGCTGGGGCTGGGAGGGTCTTCTCCCCCTTACTGCTGGGGCTGGGAGGGTCTTCTCCCCCTGACTGCTGGGACTGGGAGGGTCTTCTCGCCCTGACTGCTGGGGCTGGGAGGGTCTTCTCCCCCTGACTGCTGGGGCTGGGAGGGTCTTCCCCCCCTTACTGCTGGGGCTGGGAGGGTCTTCTCCCCCTGACTGCTGGGGCTGGGAGGGTCTTCTCCCCCTGACTGCTGGGGCTGGGTGGGTCTTCTCCCCCTGACTGCTGGGGCTGGGAGGGTCTTCTCCCCCTGACTGCTGGGGCTGGGAGGGTCTTCTCCCCTTGACTGCTGGGGCAGGGAGGGTCTTCTCCCCCTGACTGCTGGGGCCGGGAGGGTCTTCTCCCCCTGACTGCTGGGGCTGGGAGGGTCTTCTCCCCCTTACTGCTGGGGCTGGGAGGGTCTTCTCCCCCTGACTGCTGGGGCTGGGAGGGTCTTCTCGCCCTGACTGCTGGGGCTGGGAGGGTCTTCACCCCCTGACTGCTGCGGCTGGGAGGGTCTTCTCCCCCTGACTGCTGCGGCTGGGAGGGTCTTCTCCCCCTGATTGCTGGGGCAGGGAGGGTCTTCTCCTCCTGACTGCTGGGGCTGGGAGGGTCTTCTCCCCCTGACTGCTGGGGCTGGGAGGGTCTTCTCCCCCTGACTGCTGCGGCTGGGAGGGTCTTCTCCCCCTGACTGCTGGGGCTGGGAGGGTCTTCTCGCCCTGACTGCTGGGGCTGGCACCTGAGAGCCTGGTATAAAAATTGTCCATTATGATGGATTTCTTTGCATAATTGATAGTTGGATTTCGATATGGAAATAAACCTGTGACCGACCCCATACAACAAAGAGATGTGTGTGGTGCCTGTATTTTGGGTTGTAGGCCAAAGTTGCCGGTGTTTGTTTATGCCTGCCGGCGGTCATACTCTGTTCACATAAGGGCAGCGTCCTCCATTTCATCAAACAAAATGGCCGCCCCGATTCCATGAAAGTGAGAGAATTTCTCAGGCTCTTTGAGAGAAGAAAATGTTCAAAGAAAGAGAGCGTCCAGCAAATCCCCCTAATCCTCCAAGAATCTGAGTCATTGTCCTCTCCCATCTGCCAGGCGACATCTTTACTGCTTCAGCCCCAAAACAAGCAAACACCATTCAGGGGATTAGAGGGGATAAAGAGCGGGAAAAGGCCTCAGAGTGTCAGCAGCCACTTCCAGCTCATGGGGGGCGGTGGGGAGACCCCTGGGCTGTAGGGTGACACAATATGATGGCCCTATTATCTGCACAGCACCACCAGAGCTGACAATCTGATGACATAGAACCATATAGGACGGTGTGTAGGGTGTGTCAGTGTAGTTGTGTATATAGGACGGTGTGTAGGGTGTGTGTCAGTGTAGTTGTGTATACAGGATGGTGTATAGGGTGTGTGTCAGTGTAGTTGTGTATATAGGATGGTGTATAGGGTGTGTGTCAGTGTAGTTGTGTATATAGGATGGTGTATAGGGTGTGTCAGTGTAGTTGTGTATATAGGATGGTGTATAGGATGTGTCAGTGTAGTTGTGTATATAGGATGGTGTATAGGGTGTGTGTCAGTGTAGTTGTGTATATAGGATGGTGTATAGGGTGTGTGTCAGTGTAGTTGTGTATAAAGGATGGTGTATAGGGTGTGTGTCAGTGTAGTTGTGTATATAGGACGGTGTGTAGGGTGTGTGTCAGTGTAGTTGTGTATATAGGATGGTGTATAGGGTGTGTGTCAGTGTAGTTGTGTATATAGGATGGTGTATAGGGTGTGTCAGTGTAGTTGTGTATATAGGATGGTGTATAGGGTGTGTGTCAGTGTAGTTGTGTATATAGGATGGTGTATAGGGTGTGTGTCAGTGTAGTTGTGTATATAGGATGGTGTGTAGGGTGTGTGTCAGTGTAGTTGTGTATATAGGATGGTGTGGGGTGTGTGTGAGTGTAGTTGTGTATATAGGATGGTGTGGGGTGTGTGTCAGTGTAGTTGTGTATATAGGATGGTGTATAGGGTGTGTGTCAGTGTAGTTGTGTATAGTATGGTGTGTAGGGTGTGTGTCAGTGTAGTTGTGTATATAGGATGGTGTATAGGGTGTGTGTCAGTGTAGTTGTGTATAAAGGATGGTGTGTAGGGTGTGTGTCAGTGTAGTTGTGTATATAGGATGGTGTATAGGGTGTGTGTCAGTGTAGTTGTGTATAGTATGGTGTATAGGGTGTGTGTCAGTGTAGTTGTGTATATAGGATGGTGTATAGGGTGTGTGTCAGTGTAGTTGTGTATAGTATGGTGTGTAGGGTGTGTGTCAGTGTAGTTGTGTATATAGGATGGTGTATAGGGTGTGTGTCAGTGTAGTTGTGTATATAGGATGGTGTATAGGGTGTGTCAGTGTAGTTGTGTATATATGATGGTGTGTAGGGTGTGTGTCAGTGTAGTTGTGTATATATGATGGTGTGTAGGGTGTGTGTCAGTGTAGTTGTGTATATAGGATGGTGTGGGGTGTGTGTCAGTGTAGTTGTGTATATAGGATGGTGTATAGGGTGTGTGTCAGTGTAGTTGTGTATATAGGATGGTGTGGGGTGTGTGTCAGTGTAGTTGTGTATATAGGATGGTGTATAGGGTGTGTGTCAGTGTAGTTGTGTATATAGGATGGTGTATAGGATGTGTCAGTGTAGTTGTGTATAGTATGGTGTGTAGGGTGTGTGTCAGTGTAGTTGTGTATATAGGATGGTGTGTAGCGTGTGTGTCAGTGTAGTTGTGTATATAGGATGGTGTGTAGCGTGTGTGTCAGTGTAGTTGTGTATATAGGATGGTGTGGGTTGTGTGTCAGTGTAGTTGTGTATATAGGATGGTGTGTTGGGTGTGTGTCAGTGTAGTTGTGTATATAGGATGGTGTATAGGGTGTGTGTCAGTGTAGTTGTGTATATAGGATGGTGTATAGGGTGTGTGTCAGTGTAGTTGTGTATATAGGATGGTGTATAGGATGTGTCAGTGTAGTTGTGTATATAGGATGGTGTATAGGGTGTGTGTCAGTGTAGTTGTGTATATAGGATGGTGTATAGGGTGTGTCAGTGTAGTTGTGTATATAGGATGGTGTATAGGGTGTGTGTCAGTGTAGTTGTGTATATAGGATGGTGTATAGGGTGTGTCAGTGTAGTTGTGTATATAGGATGGTGTGTAGGGTGTGTGTCAGTGTAGTTGTGTATATAGGATGTGTCAGTGTAGTTGTGTATATAGGATGTGTCAGTGTAGTTGTGTATATAGGATGTGTCAGTGTAGTTGTGTATATAGGATGGTGTATAGGGTGTGTGTCAGTGTAGTTGTGTATATAGGATGGTGTATAGGGTGTGTGTCAGTGTAGTTGTGTATATAGGATGGTGTATAGGGTGTGTCAGTGTAGTTGTGTATATAGGATGGTATATAGGGTGTGTCAGTGTAGTTGTGTATATAGGATCGGTACTGCCGCACACAGTAATATCCACACCAAATAATTTTCGATGCAGATTTTCTGTGGTTTTTGCCGATGCAAATTTATTGCCCATAGCAACCAATCAGATTTCTCCTTTTATTTTTATAAAGGCCTCTGAAATATGAAAGAAGTGATCTGATTGGTCCACTTTTCCTTTGCACACATGAGCGGAAGTCACTTTTTCTAAGGGGAACCCCAACCTCACAGAATCCTGAGGCTGGGGTGAGAACCAGGAGATGCAGGAAGAGAAGACACCTAGAGTGGAGGTGGACAGCGCCTCTGTAGACTAGAGAGCCCCCTATAGACTAGACAGCCCCCTATGTACTAGACAGCCCCCTGTAGACTAGACAGACCCCCTATAGACTAGACAGACCCCTATAGAATAGACTGCCCCTGTAGACTAGACAGACCCCCTATAGACTAGACAGCCCCCTATATACTAGACAGCCCCCTGTAGACTAGACAGACCCCATATAGACTAGACAGACCCCTATAGAATAGACTGCCCCTGTAGACTAGACAGACCCCCTATAGACTAGACAGCCCCCTATAAACTAGACAGCCCCCTGTAGACTAGACAGACCCCCTATAGACTAGACAGACCCCTATAGAATAGACTGTCCCTGTAGACTAGACAGACCCCCTATAGACTAGACAGACCCCTATAGACTAGACGGCCCCCTATATACTAGACAGCCCCCCTGTAGACTAGACAGACCCCCTATAGACTAGACAGACCCTGTAGACTAGACAGACCCATATAGAATAGACTGCCCCCTATAGAATAGACAGCCCCCTGTAGACTAGACAGACCCCTATAGACTAGACATCCCCCTATAGACTAGACAGCCCCCTATAGACTAGACAGCCCCTTACAGACTAGACAGCCCCATATAGACTAGACAGACCCCTATAGACTAGACAGCCCCCTGTAGACTAGACAGCCCCTTACAGACTAGACAGCCCCCCTGTAGACTAGACAGCCCCCTATAGACTAGACAGCCCCCCCTGTAGACTAGACAGCCCCCTACAGACTAGACAGCCCCCTATAGACTAGACAGCCCCCTATAGACTAGAGAGCCCCCTATAGACTAGACAGCTCCTTACAGACTAGACAGCCCCTCTATAGACTAGACAGCCCCCTATAGACTAGACAGCCCCTTACAGACTAGACAGCCCTCTATAGACTAGACAGCCCCCCTGTAGACTAGACAGCCCCTATAGACTAGACAGCCCCCTACAGACTAGACAGCCCCCCTGTAGACTAGACAGCCCCCTATAGACTAGACAGCCCCCTACAGACTAGACAGCCCCCCTGTAGATTAGACAGCCCCCTATAGACTAGACAGCCCCTTACAGACTAGACAGCCCCCTATAGACTAGACAACCCCTATAGACTAGACAGCCCCCCTGTAGACTAGACAGCCCCTTACAGACTAGACAGCCCCCCTGTAGACTAGACAGCCCCCTATAGACTAGACAGCCCCCCTGTAGACTAGACAGCCACCTACAGACTAGACAGCCCCCTATAGACTAGACAGCCCCCTACAGACTAGTCAGCCCCCTATAGACTAGACAGCTCCTTACAGACTAGACAGCCCCTCTATAGACTAAACAGCCCCCTATAGACTAGACAGCCCCCCTACAGACTAGACAGCCCCCCTGTAGACTAGACAGCCCCCTATAGACTAGACAGCCCCCTACAGACTAGACAGCCCCCCTGTAGACTAGACAGTCCCCTACAGACTAGACAGCCCCCTGTAGACTAGACAGCCCCCTATAGACTAGACAGACCCCTATAGACTAGACAGCCCCTGTAGACTAGACAGCCCCCTATAGACTAGACAGCCCCCTACAGACTAGACAACCCCCCTGTAGATTAGACAGCCCCCTATAGACTAGACAGCCCCCTATAGACTAGACAGACCCCTATAGACTAGACAGCCCCCCCTGTAGACTAGACAGCCCCCTATAAACTAGACAGCCCCCCTATAGACTAGACCGTCCCCTATAGACTAGACAGCCCCCTACAGACTAGACGGCCCCCTATAGACTAGACAGACCCCTATAGACTAGACAGACACCCTGTAGACTAGACAGCCCCTTACAGACTAGATAGCCCCCCTGTAGACTAGACAGCCCCCTATAGACTAGACAGCCCCCCTATAGACTAGACAGCCCCCTATAGACTAGACAGCCCCTTACAGACTAGACAGCCCCCTATAGACTAGACAGCCCCTTACAGACTAGAAAGCCCCCTATAGACTAGACAGCCCCCCTGTAGACTAGACAGCCCCCCTATAGACTAGACAGCCCCCCTATAGACTAGACAGCCCCCTATAGACTAGACAGCCCCTTACAGACTAGACAGCCCCCTATAGACTAGACAGCCCCCCTGTAGACTAGACAGCCTCCTATAGACTAGACAGCCCCCTACAGACTAGACAGCCCCCCTGTAGATTAGACAGCCCCCTATAGACTAGACAGCCCCTTACAGACTAGACAGCCCCCTATAGACTAGACAACCCCTATAGACTAGACAGCCCCCCTGTAGACTAGACAGCCCCTTACAGACTAGACAGCCCCCCTGTAGACTAGACAGCCCCCTATAGACTAGACAGCCCCCCTGTAGACTAGACAGCCACCTACAGACTAGACAGCCCCCTATAGACTAGACAGCCCCCTACAGACTAGTCAGCCCCCTATAGACTAGACAGCTCCTTACAGACTAGACAGCCCCTCTATAGACTAAACAGCCCCCTATAGACTAGACAGCCCCCCTACAGACTAGACAGCCCCCCTGTAGACTAGACAGCCCCCTATAGACTAGACAGCCCCCTACAGACTAGACAGCCCCCCTGTAGACTAGACAGTCCCCTACAGACTAGACAGCCCCCTGTAGACTAGACAGCCCCCTATAGACTAGACAGACCCCTATAGACTAGACAGCCCCTGTAGACTAGACAGCCCCCTATAGACTAGACAGCCCCCTACAGACTAGACAACCCCCCTGTAGATTAGACAGCCCCCTATAGACTAGACAGCCCCCTATAGACTAGACAGACCCCTATAGACTAGACAGCCCCCCCTGTAGACTAGACAGCCCCCTATAGACTAGACAGCCCCCCTATAGACTAGACCGTCCCCTATAGACTAGACAGCCCCCTACAGACTAGACGGCCCCCTATAGACTAGACAGACCCCTATAGACTAGACAGACACCCTGTAGACTAGACAGCCCCTTACAGACTAGATAGCCCCCCTGTAGACTAGACAGCCCCCTATAGACTAGACAGCCCCCCTATAGACTAGACAGCCCCCTATAGACTAGACAGCCCCTTACAGACTAGACAGCCCCCTATAGACTAGACAGCCCCTTACAGACTAGAAAGCCCCCTATAGACTAGACAGCCCCCCTGTAGACTAGACAGACCCCCTATAGACTAGACAGCCCCCTATAGACTAGACAGCCCCCTATAGACTAGACAGCCCCTTACAGACTAGACAGCCCCCTATAGACTAGACAGCCCCCCTGTAGACTAGACAGCCTCCTATAGACTAGACAGCCCCCTATAGACTAGACAGCTCCCATAGACCATCATAACAGTGTCACGGTGAGTGGTGCTGTAGACATGGCCGTCCTCATGGCCCAACTATATGGGGGATACGTATCATGGTGACTATCTGGCTGCCGAGGGGCCATAAATCCCATTGAGTAATCCCATTGTAACCACCTAATCCCCTCACGTAGGTCCCCTGACCCCAGATGGTGGATCTGATGCCTTCGGCTTGTGTGGGGAACTGACCGTGTGTAATGGAGGCCACCCAGAAAGTGATCTGGGGATTACATCATTGCTTTAGGGATTCGGCTCCTCGCTCTTTGGTCCTGAGCCCTTCAGTCCTAAAGGCCCTAGGGTGGCCCCCCTGCTGGTATTTTTATATTAAAAAATACCGGCAATGCAATGGCCGCTATGTATCCAACCAATCCTCCAACTCCCGGAATGTTGCACCATATACTATACCAGTGTTTCCCAACCAGAGCGCCCCCTAGCTGTTGCAAAACTACAACTCCGCACATGCCCGGACAGCCAACGGCTGTCCGGGCATGTTGGGAGTTGTAGTATTGCATCAGCTGGAGGCATCCCTGATTGGGAAACACTGACCGATACTATATACCACTATATAGTCCAACATGCTGAGAGTTGTAGTTTTCGTTTGAGGCAGCTGATGACCCACAACTGTATTAGAGCATGCTGGGAGTTGTAGTTAGTAACTAACTACATCCCCTGAATTTAATAAAAAAAAAAAAAAAAAGCAATCAAAAAGTCACATCAAAAGATAACAGGTACCGTTAAAAATTACAGAAAATTACACAAAAAATTTGCCCTCATACAGGCCGTATAAGGAGAAATAATAAAGTTATAGGGGTCAGAATAGGACAAAATTTCCCCCACATATGTGTATCCTGTGATGTCACGCATATATAATTCATTATGTAAATTAGCATGGCCGGTATTTTTTTTTTTGCAAGAAAGGTGGCGACCCTAAAAGGCCCCCAAGGACGCAAACCCCAGAAACAACCTGAGCCCGGCACTATTATATGGCAGTATAGAGTAATATTGTGATGTATTTTATGGACACTATATACCAGTATTATTTGGATTGTCTTTTGGATATTTCAAATTATCATCTATAATACTAAGTAAGAGGCAAAGGGGGAGATTTATCAGAGCTTGTGTAGAGGATCAGCGGAGCATCGTCCATAGCAACCAATCAGATTCCAGCTTTTGTGTTTCAGAGGCCTTCTTGTAAGAGATAGGATCTAATTGGTTGCTATTGGCAACGACTTCACCCTCTGCACCCCCCAAAACACCTCAGATAAGTGGGGGCCTAACTTTGCGTGTTGCACAGAACCTCATTTGCTACCAAACCAGCCTTGTGTTTAAGCAGGAGTAGGTGAGAGGCATGAGAACCGATGGAATCCGTCAACATTTAGTGGGAGAGCAGCAGTGGGGACCAATAACCCTCTGCCAGTAAAGGAACCAATGAACCACTGGAGAGGGAGCAAGAATGGGAACCAATGAAGTGTTCACTAGTGGAGGAACCATGAACCGGCCACCAGTGGAGGAACCAAGAACCGTCTACCAGTGGAGGAACCATGAACCGTCCACCAGTGGAGGAACCATGAACCGTCCACCAGTACAGGAACCATGAACCATTGGAGAGGGAGCAAGAAAAGGAACCAATGAACCATCCACCAGTGGAGGAACCATTAACCGTCCACCAGTGGAGGAACCATGAACCACTGGAGAGGGAGCAAGAAAACAATGAACCGTTCACCAGTGGAGGAAACAATGAACTGTCCACCAGTGGAGGAACCATGAACCACTGGAGAGGGAGCAAGAAGAGGAACCAATGAACTGTCCATTATTAGAGGAACCAATGAACAGTCCATTATTAGAGGAACCAATGAACAGTCCATTATTAGAGGAACCAATGAACCGGTGAGGGAGCAGGAGAGAGAAACAATGAACCGTCCACTAGTGAAGGAGCAGTCGGAGCAATCAGTAAACCACTGGAAAGGGAGCAGTCGAGGGAACCAATGAACCGTTCACCATTGAAACACTGGGGAGGGAGCAGGAGAGGGAATCAATGGACCGTTTGCCAGTTAAGGAGCATGAGGAGCACCCAATGGACCACTGATGAAGGAGCAGGAGAGGGAACCAATGAAAAGTCCTGAAGTGGAGGAGCCAGCAGAACCAATGAACCATCTGTCAGTAGAGGAACCAATTAACTGTTGGCCGGAGAACAGAAGGGAAATCGATAAACCACCATTGGAGAGCAGGAGGAATAACCAATCAACGATCTGCCAGTGAAGGAGCAGAAGGAGAAACCAATGAACTGTTGGCTGCGAAACAGAGGGGAAAACGATTAATCGCCATTGGGAAGCACATTTCGCTGTTGGGGCGCTTTGTCAGGGGGCATGGCACCCCAGTCATCTCTGTCCATTTTAGGAACTGTCCAGAGTAGCAGAAAATCCCCATAGAAAACATATGCTGCTCTGGTTTAGTTCCTAAAATGGACAGAGATGTCAGCAGAGAGCACTGTGGTCATGATGTCAGCAGAGAGCACTGTGGTCATGATGTCAGCAGAGAGCACTGTGGTCATGATGTCAGCAGAGAGCACTGTGGTCATGATGTCAGCAGAGAGCACTGTGGTCATGATGTCAGCAGAGAGCACTGTGGTCATGATGTCAGCAGAGAGCTCTGTGTTCCAAAAAGACAAGAATTTCCTCTGTAGTATTCAGCAGCTAATAAGTACTGGAAGAATAAAGATTTTTTTAATAGAATGAATTTACAAATCTGTTTAACTTTCTGGCACCAGTTGATAAAAAATAAAAAGTTTTCCGTCGGAGTACCCCTTTAAATCTGTTCAATATTTCTGTGGATTCTGCTCTGAAATGCAGAGTCCATGGAGACGGCGCATTTCCGAGCTGTCCTAGTGCCGCCGAATCAAGTAAATGTGCAAACGTGGCCATATACCAGTGGTCTCCAACCTGCGGGCCTCCAGATGTTGCAAAACTACAACTCCTAGCATGCCCGAACTTGTAGTTTTGCAACATCTGGAGGTCCGCAGATTGAAGACCACTGCCATATACTTATACGGGATCAGCGGACCCCATTCATTTCTAGGGCCGAATGGAGTCCCCAGGGACTTATGCGCTATTTTAAGCGGACTCAAAAGCATCGGCCGCTGCACTTTTAAATGGAGGTGACTCAGTGCGGCCATAGAAATCAATGGCGTTCGATGATCCCGTGAACAGCGCCAATCTATTTTTGGTGGGAAACCGACGGATACAATCTAATGCAGTATATATCTACCCTAAGGCCTTGTTCACAAGTCTATGGAGACTATGGAGTGCGTATCTGACCGATTGAGTCGGCACCTGCCGCGCAAAACCTGTCCAGAGGAAAAGTTGCCCAGTTGCCCATAGCAACCAATCAGATCGCTTCTTTCATTTTGCAGAGGCCTTGTTAAAAATGAAAGCAGCGATCTGATTGGTTGCTATGGCCAACTAGCCAGCTTTTCCTCTGGACGGGTTTTGATAAATCTCTCCCTGTATGTCAGAGTTCAGCCACTTCACAACCCGTTTTTTGATGTTTTTTGCTTATGTGCGCCAAATTTATCAAAACGGCGCACAGACTTGGATAGATTTTGCACAAATAAAAAAAAATAACCTCAGAACTTGCTGTAGGACGTCATTTTTCTGAAGGCAAGGCAGAGGTGGTTTGAATTTGCCTTTTTTTTTTCCGAACGTTTGCGCATTATTTTTGCGCCTTTTTAAAAAAGACACTGTTAATAAATCTTGTCCCCTGCAAAGTCAAGAATGAAGCACTGCACCTCACAGTCACTTTTGCCAAAGTTGTCTGTTTTAAAATTAACTGTGCAAAAATGTTGTGCCTGATTTAAAGGGGTACTCCGCCTCAAGACATCTTATCCTCTATACAAAGGATATGGGATAAGATGGCTGATCGCGGGGGTCCTGCCGCTGGGGATGCCCGCGATCTCCATGCTGCACCCGGCGTTCGTTTAGAGCGTAGGGTGCAGCGCCGGAGGCTCGTGACATCACCGCCATGCTCCCTCAATGCAAGTCTACGGGAGGGGGCGTGACGGCCGTCACGCCCCCTCCCATAGACTTGCATTGAGGGGGAATGACCATGACAACGCGAGCCTCTGGCCCGCATCGGCAATCATCCGACACTGAGCGAAGTTCACTCCGTGCACCAGATGTCTGGGGTGCCGCAGCCGAGATTGCGGAGGGTCCCCAGCGGCATGAGCCCCACGGTCAGACCTCTTATCCTCTGGAGTACCCCTTTAAGTATTTCTATAAAAATCCTAAAGTCTGTATGGTGCAAAACTACAATTCCCAGCATGCCCGGACAGCCTTCCGCTGAGTACCCCTTTAAGTATTTCTATAAAAATCCTAATGTCTGTATGGTGCAAAACTACAACTCCCAGCATGCCTGGACAGCCTTCGGCTGAGTACCCCTTTAAGAATTTCTATAAAAATCCTAAAGTCTGTATGGTGCAAAACTACAACTCCCAGCATGCCTGGACAGCCTTCGGCTGAGTACCCCTTTAAGAATTTCTATAAAAATCCTAAAGTCTGTATGGTGCAAAACTACAACTCCCAGCATGCCCGGACAGCCTTCCGCTGAGTACCCCTTTAAGAATTTCTATAAAAATCCTAAAGTCTGTATGGTGCAAAACTACAACTCCCAGCATGCCCGGACAGCCTTCCGCTGAGTACCCCTTTAAGAATTTCTATAAAAATCCTAAAGTCTGTATGGTGCAAAACTACAACTCCCAGCATGCCCGGACAGCTTTCGGCTGAGTACCAATTTAAGTATTTCTATAAAAATCCTAAAGTCTGTATGGTGCAAAACTACAACTCCCAGCATGCCCGGACAGCCTTCGGCTGAGTACCCCTTTAAGTATTTCTATGAAAATCCTAAAGTCTGTATAGTGCAAAACTACAACTCCCAGCATGCCCGGACAGCCTTCCGCTGAGTACCCCTTTAAGAATTTCTATAAAAATCCTAAAGTCTGTATGGTGCAAAACTACAACTCCCAGCATGCCCGGACAGCCTTCGGCTGAGTACCCCTTTAAGTATTTCTATGAAAATCCTAAAGTCTGTATAGTGCAAAACTACAACTCCCAGCATGCCCGGACAGCCTTCCGCTGAGTACCCCTTTAAGAATTTCTATAAAAATCCTAAAGTCTGTATGGTGCAAAACTACAACTCCCAGCATGCCCGGACAGCCGAAGGCTGTCCGGGCATGCTGGGAGTTGTAGTTTTGCAACAGCTGGAGGAACCCTGGTTGGGAAACACTGCGCTACTGCAAACTGCAGGAAAAATCTGAGGGTGTGAACATGGCCTATGAGTCTGTAGTAATGTCTAGTTCGGACTGGTTGAAATTGTAACAAACCCTCAGCTGTGTGAGCAGGACCAGGTCACAGTGACCATAATGATGCTCACTCAGGGACCCATAGCTGCACGGCTGTGTGTGTCCAGTAGATGGCGCAGGGATAGAGGAGGCAGTAGCCATTGTTACCGCCATGACCTCTCTGCTGGGGGTCGTGCCTGGGAGGGGGGGCACTAAACATGTTCCATCCTGTGAAAGGCCCAGAATGGGCACAATGCGGCTCTGCGGCCAGAAGCTTCCATGTATTGTACGCAGCCCCCCTGCTATTGTGTGTGCAGCAGAAGAGAAACTGCTGAATGGGAACTGCGCCAAGCCCCAGCCATTCCCATCACAGCCTAACCTGACAAGGAGCAGGCCCGAGCCATGTATCTAAGCCTATCGGGTGTGATACTGGCTGCTGAGCGGTGTATCTAATCCTGTCGTGTGTGATACTGTCTGCTGAGCCATTTATCTAAGCCTATCGGGTGTGATACTGTCTGCTGAGCTGCAGTATCTAATCCTATCAAGCGTGATGTCTGCCGAGCTGTGTATCTAAGCCTATCGGGTGTGATACTGGATGCTGAGTGGTGTATCTAATCCTGTCGTGTGATACTGTCTGCTGAGCTGCAGTATCTAATCCTATCAAGCGTGATGTCTGCTGAGCCGTGTATCTAAGCCTATTGGGTGTGATACTGGCTGCTGAGCCGTGAATCTAAGCCTATCATGTGTGATACTGTCTAAAGAGCCGCAGTATCTAACCATATAATGTATGATTCTGTCTGCTGAGCTGCTGTATCTAATCCTATAATGTGTGATATTGTCTCATGAGCCAATATCTAAGCCTATCATGTGTGATACTGTCTGCTGAGCTGCAGTATCTAATCCCATCATGTGTGATACTGCCTGCTGAGCAGTGTATCTAATCCCATCGTGTGATACTGGCTACTGAGCTGTATATCTCATCCTATAGTGTGTGATTATGTCTGCTGAGCCATGTATCTAAGCCTATTGTGTGATATACTGTCTGCTGAGCTGTATATCTCATCCTATAGTGTGTGATTATGTCTGCTGAGCCATGTATCTAAGCATATTGTGTGATATACTATCTGCTGAGCTGCAGTATCTAATCCCATCATGTGTGATACTGGCTGCTGAGCTGGTGTATCCAAGTCTATCCTGTGTGATACTGTCTGCTGAGCAGTGTATCTAAGTCTATCCTGTGTGATACTGGCTGCTGAGCAGTGTATCTATCATGTGTGATACTGTCTGCTGAGCAGTGTATCTAAGCCTAGCATGTGTGACACTGACTGCTGAGCTGTATATCTCATCCTATAGTGTGTGATTATGTCTGCTGAGCCATGTATCTAAGCCTATCGTGTGTTATACAGTCTACTGAGCTGCTGTATCTAATTATATCATGTGTGATACTGTTTGCTGAGCTGTGTATCTAATTCCATCCAACTGTATCTCATCTTATCATGTTTGATACTGTCTGCTCGGCTGCTATATCTAATCCTATCATGACCACTGACCTGCTCTATCATTTATGACATCGTCTGCTGAACTGTTGTATCTAAGCCTATCTTGTTTGATACGATCTGCTATGTCTAATCCTCTCATGTGTGACAATATCTGCTGAACTGTGCATCCGAGCCTGTGATATGCCATACTAACTTCTAACCTGTGTATCTAAGTCCATCATGTGTGATACTGTGTGCTGAACTGCTGTATCTGAGCTTGTCACGTGTGATTCTGTCTGCTGAGCTGCTGTATCTAAGATTATCATGTTTGATACCATCTGCTAAGCCGCTGTATCTAACCCTATCATGTGTGATCCTGTCTGCTGAGCTACTGTATCTAAGCCTAACATGATTGATACGATCTGCTGAGCTGTGCATCCAAACTTCTGATATGTCATACTAACTTCTAAACTGTGTATCTAACGCCATCATGTATCCCACTATGTACTCATCTCCTGTATCTAAGCCTATCATGCTTGATGTGACCTGCTGAGCTGCTGTATCTAACCCTATTGTGTGTGATCCTCCTGTCTGATGAGCTTCTGTATCTAAGCATATCATGTTTGATAGGATCTGCTAAGAGGCTGTACCTAAGCGTATGTGTGATACGGTCTGCTGAGCTGTGTATCTAATCCAATCCTGTGTGTGATACTGTCTGCTGAGCCACTGTATCTAATCTCCTCATGTGTGATTCTTTCTGCTGAGCTGCGTATCTAATCCTATCACATGCTGAGTTGTTCATCCAATCCTATGATGTCATACTATCCTCTAAACCAGCGTTTTCCAACCAGTGTTCCTCCAGCTGTTGCAAAACTACAAATCCCAGCATGCCCGGACAGCCAACGGCTGTCCGGGCATGCTGGGAGATGTAGTTTTGCAACAGGAGAGATTAGGCGATACAGGTCAAGTTGGTAGATCTGGGAATACTGGGAGTTGAAGTTTTTCAACAGCTGGAGGCACCCTGGGTGAGAAACACTGTTCCAAACTGTGTATCTAACTCCATCATGTGCAGTGCTGTCTGCTGAGCTGTGTATCTAAGCCTGCCTTGTGTGATACCAACTCCATGCTCTGCAGCAATAAAATGGACACATTTGCTGTTTAATTTTCCCATCCCAGGGCGGCAAGAGTTAAACGGCCATTATAAATCGGAGGGGGGGGGGGGGGCTTAACCCTCTTAGTCCCGGAGCTCCCAGCTGTGCACGGGGTCCCAGACGTCCTGATCTTATCTCGCTTCTTCTGGAGCCGCAGAACTTATCGTTCCTGTATTTCCGGAATTTTATAAGCTACAGCTTTTTATTACGCTCCAGTGATTTTTTTTTTAAGTTCATTGGTGTCAGGGAGACCCCCGAGTGTGAGCGGAGAATGTGGGGGCCCCCCGAGTGTGAGCGGAGAATGTGGGGGCCCCCCGAGTGTGAGCGGAGAATGTGGGGGCCCCCCGAGTGTGAGCGGAGAATGTGGGGGCCAAATGTGCAACATCATGTCTGGAGGAAACCAGGCACTGCCCATCACCTGCCCAATACCATCCCTACAGTGATCATGGTGGGGGCAGCATCATGTATAGAGGAAACCAGGTACTGCCCATCACCTGCCCAATACCATCCCTACAGTGATCATGGTGAGGGCAGCATCATGTCTGGGGGAAACCAGGTACTGCCCATCACCTGCCCAATACCATCCCTACAGTGATCATGGTGAGGGCAGCATCATGTCTGGGGGAAACCAGGTACTGCCCATCACCTGCCCAATACCATCCCTACAGTGATCATGGTGGGAGCAGCATCATGTCTGGGGGAAACCAGGCACTGCCCATCACCTGCCCAATACCATCCCTACAGTGATCATGGTGGGGGCAGCATCATGTATAGAGGAAACCAGGTACTGCCCATCACCTGCCCAATACCATCCCTACAGTGATCATGGTGGGGGCAGCATCATGTCTGGAGGAAACCGGTCACTGCCCATCACCTGCCCAATACCATCCATACAGTGATCATGGTGGGGGCAGCATCATGTCTGGAGGAAACCAGGTACTGCCCATCACCTGCCCAATACCATCCCTACAGTGATCATGGTGGGGGCAGCATCATGTCTGGGGGAAACCAGGCACTGCCCATCACCTGCCCAATACCATCCCTACAGTGATCATGGTGGGGCAGCATCATGTCTGGAGGAAACCAGGTACTGCCCATCACCTGCCCAATACCATCCCTACAGTGATCATGGTGGGGGCAGCATCATGTCTGGAGGAAACCAGGCACTGCCCATCACCTGCCCAATACCATCCCTACAGTGATCATGGTGGGGGCAGCATCATGTCTGGAGGAAACCAGGTACTGCCCATCACCTGCCCAATACCATCCCTACAGTGATCATGGTGGGGGCAGCATCATGTCTGGAGGAAACCAGGTACTGCCCATCACCTGCCCAATACCATCCCTACAGTGATCATGGTGGGGGCAGCATCATGTATAGAGGAAACCAGGTACTGCCCATCACCTGCCCAATACCATCCCTACAGTGATCATGGTGAGGGCAGCATCATGTCTGGGGGAAACCAGGTACTGCCCATCACCTGCCCAATACCATCCCTACAGTGATCATGGTGAGGGCAGCATCATGTCTGGGGGAAACCAGGTACTGCCCATCACCTGCCCAATACCATCCCTACAGTGATCATGGTGGGAGCAGCATCATGTCTGGGGGAAACCAGGCACTGCCCATCACCTGCCCAATACCCTCCCTACAGTGATCATGGTGGGGGCAGCATCATGTATAGAGGAAACCAGGTACTGCCCATCACCTGCCCAATACCATCCCTACAGTGATCATGGTGGGGGCAGCATCATGTCTGGAGGAAACCGGTCACTGCCCATCACCTGCCCAATACCATCCATACAGTGATCATGGTGGGGGCAGCATCATGTCTGGAGGAAACCAGGTACTGCCCATCACCTGCCCAATACCATCCCTACAGTGATCATGGTGGGGGCAGCATCATGTCTGGGGGAAACCAGGCACTGCCCATCACCTGCATAATACCATCCCTACAGTGATCATGGTGGGGGCAGCATCATGTCTGGAGGAAACCAGGTACTGCCCATCACCTGCCCAATACCATCCCTACAGTGATCATGGTGGGGGCAGCATCATGTCTGGGGGGAAACCAGGCACTGCCCATCACCTGCCCAATACCATCCCTACAGTGATCATGGTGGGGGCAGCATCATGTCTGGGGGGAAACCAGGCACTGCCCATCACCTGCCCAATACCATCCCTACAGTGATCATGGTGGGGGCAGCATCATGTCTGGGGGGAAACCAGGCACTGCCCATCACCTGCCCAATACCATCCCTACAGTGACCATAATGGGGGCAGCATCATGTCTTTGGGAAACCAGGCACTGCCCATCACCTGCCCAATACCATCCCTACAGTGATCATGGTGGGGGCAGCATCATGTCTGGGGGAAACCAGGCACTGTCCATCACCTGCCCAATACCATCCCTACAGTGATCATGGTGGGGGCAGCATTATGTCTGGGGGAAACCAGTTACTGCCCATCACCTGCCCAATACCATCCCTACAGTGATCATGGTGGGGGCAGCATCATGTCTGGGGGAAACCAGGCACTGCCCATCACCTGCCCAATACCATCCCTACAGTGATCATGGTGGGGGCAGCATCATGTCTGGAGGAAACCATGCACTGCCCATCACCTGCCCAATACCATCCCTACAGTGATCATGGTGGAGGCAGCATCATGTCTGGGGGAAACCAGGTACTGCCCATCACCTGCCCAATACTATCCCTACAGTGATCATGGTGGGGGCAGCATCATGTATAGAGGAAACCAGGCACTGCCCATCACCTGCCCAATACCATCCCTACAGTGATCATGGTGGGGGCAGCATCATGTCTGGAGGAAACCAGGTACTGCCCATCACCTGCCCAATACCATCCCTACAGTGATCATGGTGGGGGCAGCATCATGTCTGGGGGAAACCAGGTACTGCCCATCACCTGCCCAATACCATCCCTACAGTGATCATGGTGGGGGCAGCATCATGTCTGGGGGAAACCAGGTACTGCCCATCACCTGCCCAATACCATCCCTACAGTGTTCATGGTGGAGGCAGCATCATGTATAGAGGAAACCAGGTACTGCCCATCACCTGCCCAATACCATCCCTACAGTGATCATGGTGGGGGCAGCATCATGTCTGGGGGAACCAGGTACTGCCCATCACCTGCCCAATACCATCCCTACAGTGATCATGGTGGGGGCAGCATCATGTCTGGGGGAAACCAGGTACTGCCCATCACCTGCCCAATACCATCCCTACAGTGATCATGGTGGGGGCAGCATCATGTCTGGGGGAAACCAGGTACTGCCCATCACCTGCCCAATACCATCCCTACAGTGATCATGGTGGGGGCAGCATCATGTCTGGGGGAAACCAGGTACTGCCCATCACCTACCCAATACCATCCCTACAGTGATCATGGTGGGGGCAACATCATATCTGGGGGAAACCAGGCACTGCCCATCACCTGCCCAATACCATCCCTACAGTGATCATGGTGGGGGCAGCATCATCTCTGGAGGAAACCAGGTACTGCCCATCACCTGCCCAATACCATCCCTACAGTGATCATGGTGGGGGCAGCATCATGTCTGGAGGAAACCAGGTACTGCCCATCACATGCCCAATACCCTCCCTACAGTGATCATGGTGGGGGCAGCATCATTTATAGAGGAAACCAGGCACTGCCCATCACCTGCCTAATACCATCCCTACAGTGATCATGGTGGGGGCAGCACCATGTGTGGAGGAAACCAGGCACTGCCCATCACCTGCCCAATACCATCCCTACAGTGATCATGGTGGGGGCAGCATCATGTCTGGAGGAAACCAGGTACTGCCCATCACCTGCCCAATACCATCCCTACAGTGATCATGGTGGGGGCAGCATCATGTCTGGGGGAAACCAGGCACTGCCCATCACCTGCCCAATACCATCCCTACAGTGATCATGGTGGGGACAGCATCATGTCTGGAGGAAACCAGGCACTGCCCATCACCTGCCCAATACCATCCCTACAGTGATCATGGTGGGGGAAGCATCATGTCTGGGGGAAACCAGGCACTGCCCATCACCTGCCCAATACCATCCCTACAGTGATCATGGTGGGGGCAGCATCATGTCTGGGGGAAACCAGGCACTGCCCATCACCTGTCCAATACCATCCCTACAGTGATCATGGTGGGGGCAGCATCATGTCTGGAGGAAACCAGGTACTGCCCATCACCTGCCCAATACCATCCCTACAGTGATCATGGTGGGGGCTGCATCATGTCTGGAGGAAACCAGGTACTGCCCATCACCTGCCCAATACCATTCCTACAGTGATCATGGTGGGGGCTGCATCATGTCTGGAGGAAACCAGGTACTGCCCATCACCTGCCCAATACCATCCCTACAGTGATCATGGTGGGGGCTGCATCATGTCTGGAGGAAACCAGATACTGCCCATCACCTGCCCAATACCATCCTTACAGTGATCATGATGGGGGCTGCATCATGTCTGGAGGAAACCAGGTACTGCCCATCACCTGCCCAATACCATCCCTAGAGTGATCATGATGGGGGCTGCATCATGTCTGGAGGAAACCAGGTACTGCCTACACAAAAGTGATAAGAGAAACAATGTACAATGAATGGGATTAGTTCTGAGTTTTACATAAAATTCAGATTTGTGTGAATTAGTGATCATACAGCACTGTACAGGAAAACCCTGCAGCCTCTAGTGATCATTTTATATTCACTAGAGGCTGAAGACAACACGGTCCAATCTGATTGGTTGCTATGGGCAACTCAGCAATTTTTCTTCCAGAAAGGTTCTGATAAATCTCCCCATAGTCTTGTATATAAAGCCTATGATATGTGTATAAACAGACTAAAGGAGTTGTCTATATCAGAGCTTCTCCCACCGTGTGCTGATCAATGGCGATCAGTCCTGACCAAACGATTACCCATCATCACTGAGTTCGTCCAGTCGTTCAGATCTTTTTTAAGTTGTGTCATCGCCTCTTAGAGAGTACTGCTCACACCTGCTGTTCTGGAACAACGGAGCAGTAACTACTCTTAAAGGGGTACTCCGCCCCTAGACATCTTATCCCCTATCCAAAGGATAGGGCATAAGATGTCTGATCGCGGGGGTCCCCAGCGGCGGGACCCCCGCGATCTCCCTGCTGCACCTGTTGTTCGCTTAGAGCGTCAGGTGCAGCGCCGGAGGCTCGTGATGTCACTGGCGCGCCCCCTCAATGCAAGTCTATGGGAGGAGGGCGTGGCAGCAGTCTTGCCCCCTCCCATAGACTTGCAATGAGGGGGCATGGCTGTGATGTCACGAGTCTCTCGCCAGTGATCCGTCTGGGAGCGAAGTTCACTCCGTGCATCGGATGTCTGGGGTGCCGCAGCTGAGATCGCGGGGGTCACCAGCGGCAGGACCCCTGCGATCAGACATCTTATCTCCTATCCTGTGCAAAGGGGATAAGATGTCTAGGGGCGGAGTACCCCTTTAACCTGCAGCTGTGAACATCGGGCTCCTTGTAGGATTGTCCCTGTCACCTGTAATTGTGGCCCGCACACATGGTTCTTGTATGGACGGTCCGCTAGGCCCCACTACGCACTTTCCTGGGCTGATACGACTCCTCCGTTTCCTGACCACTGGATGTGAGGTGGGCCATGGGCCCCTGGTGATCACCATTTCCACAGATCCCCTGGCTGTTTGTCCTCACTGCATCTGTTACTTCTCCTCTTCCATAGGATAGATGTCACTGAGAGGGGGTCCCTGGGGGCCCATTTGGATTTTGGCCCTAGTGATGAGTGCTGGCTAGGGGGGCTTGTTGTGGTGCAGAGTGTGGAGGATGATGAGTGATGACTCTCCAGGGTAGAATGACATATGGAGCTGCCATCACTACTGAGCCCCCACCCCAGTGTTCATCTATATACAGCATGGTGTCATGTCTGAAGAGCTAACACTCCACACACACGGTGCCCAACAGCAGGGGCGAGCTCGGCCGGGTAATAGGTAGGCATCTGCCCCTACCCCCATGAGTTGGTCCTCCAGGCCGGTCTCCTCAGTGCGCTGTCCGTACTTCACACCACCCCGGCTCTTGATTGTTAATATTGGTCTCAGTATACAGGATTTGGTCAGTCACAGTATGATGGTAATATTTGTGGTGATAATATTCCTCCTTGTATACTGGTATGATTGGTAATATTAGTCTCAGTATACAGGATTTGGTCAGTCACAGTACGATGGTAATATGTATTGTGATAATATTCCTCCTTGCATACTGGTTATATTGGTTACAGGATTTGGTCAGTAACAGTATCATGGTAATATGTATGGTGATAATATTCCTCCTTTCTATATCGGTATTATTTGTCTGCTTGCCCCCCCCCAGGCTAACATTTTGCCAGCCCCTGACCAGAAGCAACTCTTATCATTAGATTACTACCATCGTCACTATTATCATCCTCCATAAGGATGACTGACGCACTGCATATACTGCTGGCAGGAGTGGATCGGTGTACTGTATATACTGCAGACGGGAGGGGATCGGTGCACTGTATATACTGCAGACGGGAGGGGATCGGTGCACTGTATATACTGCAGACGGGAGGGGATCGGTGCACTGTATATACTGCAGACGGGAGGGGATCGGTGCACTGTATATACTGCAGACGGGAGGGGATCGGTGTACTGCATATACTGCTGGCAGGAGGGGATCGGTGTACTGTATATACTGCAGACGGGAGGGGATCGGTGCACTGTATATACTGCAGACGGGAGGGGATCGGTGCACTGTATATACTGCAGACGGGAGGGGATCGGTGCACTGTATATACTGCAGACGGGAGGGGATCGGTGTACTGCATATACTGCTGGCAGGAGGGGATCGGTGTACTGTATATACTGCAGACGGGAGGGGATCGGTGCACTGTATATACTGCAGACGGGAGGGGATCGGTGCACTGTATATACTGCAGACGGGAGGGGATCGGTGCACTGTATATACTGCAGACGGGAGGGGATCGGTGCACTGTATATACTGCAGACGGGAGGGGATCGGTGCACTGTATATACTGCAGACGGGAGGGGATCGGTGCACTGTATATACTGCAGAAGGGAGGGGATCGGTGCACTGTATATACTGCAGACGGGAGGGGATCGGTGCACTGTATATACTGCAGACGGGAGGGGATCGGTGCACTGTATATACTGCAGACGGGAGGGGATCGGTGCACTGTATATGCTGCAGACGGGAGGGGATCGGTGCACTGTATATACTGCAGACGGGAGGGGATCGGTGCACTGTATATACTGCAGACGGGAGGGGATCGGTGCACTGTATATACTACAGACGGGAGGGGATCGGTGCACTGTATATACTGCAGACGGGAGGGGATCGGTGCACTGTATATACTGCAGACGGGAGGGGATCGGTGCACTGTATATACTGCAGACGGGAGGGGATCGGTGCACTGTATATACTGCAGACGGGAGGGGATCGGTGCACTGTATATACTGCAGACGGGAGGGGATCGGTGCACTGTATATACTGCAGAAGGGAGGGGATCGGTGCACTGTATATACTGCAGACGGGAGGGGATCGGTGCACTGTATATACTGCAGACGGGAGGGGATCGGTGCACTGTATATACTGCAGACGGGAGGGGATCGGTGCACTGTATATACTGCAGACGGGAGGGGATCGGTGCACTGTATATACTGCTGGCAGGAGGGGATCGGTGCACTGTATATACTGCAGACGGGAGGGGATCTGTGCACTGTATATACTACAGACGGGAGGGGATCGGTGCACTGTATATACTGAAGACGGGAGGGGATCTGTGCACTGTATATACTGCAGACGGGAGGGGATCTGTGCACTGTATATACTGCAGACGGGAGGGGATCGGTGCACTGTATATACTGCAGACGGGAGGGGATCTGTGCACTGTATATACTGCAGACGGGAGGGGATCGGTGCACAGTATATACTGCAGACGGGAGGGGATCGGTGCACTGTATATACTGCAGACGGGAGGGGATCGGTGTACTGTATATACTGCAGACGGGAGGGGATCTGTGCACTGTATATACTGCAGACGGGAGGGGATCGGTGCACTGTATATACTGCAGACGGGAGGGGATCGGTGCACTGTATATACTGCAGACGGGAGGGGATCGGTGCACTGTATATACTGCAGACGGGAGGGGATCGGTGCACTGTATATACTGCAGACGGGAGGGGATCGGTAACCCCCGTCTCTGTCCTAGTTCAGACGGTGTTTTCTGCAGGATATATAAGGTGGTCACTGTCTCCATCTCTTGCGGATGATAAGATGAGGGATCGGGGGGGGTGACAATAAACAGATCCGCAATCTTCATCCTCGGAACTTACAGAAACTCTGAAGGAATGTTCTGCAGAGTATTACAGAGCGTTCCTGTATTTAAAGGGGCTCCGGTTAGAAAAATGTATTCATTGGATAGGGTGTCTGATCGTGGGGGCTGGTTGGGGGTGCAGTATATTATATTGGGGGTCTCTGTACTGTATATTAGGGGTCTCTGTACTGTATATTAGGGGTCTCTGTACAGTATAATATATTAGGGGTCTCTGTACAGTATATTGAGGGGTCTCTGTACAGTATATCGGGGGTCTCTCATTATATCCGGGGGTCTCCTCCTCTCCCCTTTCTCCGCGGTTCGAGGACATCATTGTAGTATATTGGGGGTGCAGTATACTATATTGGGGGTCTCTGTACAGTATATTAGGGGTCTCTGTACAGTATATTAGGGGTCTCTGTACAGTATATTGAGGGGTCTCTGTACAGTATATCGGGGGTCTCTCATGATATCCGGGGGTCTCCTCCTCTCCCCTTTCTCCGCGGTTCGGGGACATCATTGTAGTATATTGGGGGTGCAGTATAATATATTAGGGGTCTCTGTAGAGTATATTGAGGGGTCTCTGTACAGTATATCGGGGGTCTCTCATGATATCCGGGGGTCTCCTCCTCTCCCCTTTCTCCGCGGTTCGGGGACATCATTGTAGTATATTGGGGGTGCAGTATATTATATTGGGGGTCTCTGTACAGTATATTGAGGGGTCTCTGTACAGTATATCGGGGGTCTCCTCCTCTCCCCTTTCTCCGCGGTTCGGGGACATCATTGTAATATATTGGGAGGTGCAGTATATTATATTGGGGGTCTCTGTACAGTATATTGAGGGGTCTCTGTACAGTATATCGGGGGTCTCCTCCTCTCCCCTTTCTCCGCGGTTCGGGGACATCATTGTAGTATATTGGGGGTGCAGTATAATATATTAGGGGTCTCTGTACAGTATATTGAGGGGTCTCTGTACAGTATATCGGGGGGTCTCTCATGATATCCGGGGGTCTCCTCCTCTCCCCTTTCTCCGCGGTTCGGGACATCGTTGTAGTATATTGGGGGTGCAGTATAATATATTAGGGGTCTCTGTACAGTATATCGGGGGGTCTCTGTACAGTATTTCGGGGGTCTCTCATGATATCCGGGGGTCTCCTCCTCTCCCCTTTCTCCGCGGTTCGGGGACATCATTGTAGTATATTGGGGGTGCAGTATATTATATTAGGGGTCTCTGTACAGTATATCGGGGGTCTCTGTACAGTATTTTTAGGGGTCTCTCACAATATCCGGGGGTCTCCTCCTCTCCCCTTTCTCTGCGGTTTGGGGACATCATTGTAGTATATTGGGGGTGCAGTATATTATATTAGGGGTCTCTGTACAGTATATTGAGGGGTCTCTGTACAGTATATCGGGGGTCTCTCATGCTATCCGGGGGTCTCCTCCTCTCCCCTTTCTCCGCGGTTCGGGGACATCATTGTAGTATATTGGGGGTGCAGTATAATATATTAGGGGTCTCTGTACAGTATATTGAGGGGTCTCTGTACAGTATATCGGGGGTCTCTCATGATATCCGGGGGTCTCCTCCTCTCCCCTTTCTCCGCGGTTCGGGGACATCATTGTAGTATATTGGGGGGTGCAGTGTAATATATTAGGGGTCTCTGTACAGTATATCGGGGGGTCTCATGATATCCAGGGGTCTCCTCCTCTCCCCTTTCTCCGCGGTTCGGGGACATCATTGTAGTATATTGGGGGTGCAGTATATTATATTGGGGGTCTCTGTACAGTATATCGGGGGTCTCTCATGCTATCCGGGGGTCTCCTCCTCTCCCCTTTCTCCGCGGTTCGGGGACATCATTGTAGTATATTGGGGGTGCAGTATAATATATTAGGGGTCTCTGTACAGTATATTAGGGGTCTCTGTACAGTATATCGGGGGTCTCTCATGATATCCGGGGGTCTCCTCCTCTCCCCTTTCTCCGCGGTTCGGGGACATCATTGTAGTATATTGGGGGTGCAGTATATTATATTGGGGGTCTCTGTACAGTATATTGAGGGGTCTCTGTACAGTATATTGAGGGGTCTCTGTACAGTATATCGGGGGTCTCCTCCTCTCCCCTTTCTCCGCGGTTCGGGGACATCATTGTAGTATATTGGGGGTGCAGTATAATATATTAGGGGTCTCTGTACAGTATATTGAGGGGTCTCTGTACAGTATATCGGGGGGTCTCTCATGATATCCGGGGGTCTCCTCCTCTCCCCTTTCTCCGCGGTTCGGGACATCGTTGTAGTATATTGGGGGTGCAGTATAATATATTAGGGGTCTCTGTACAGTATATCGGGGGGTCTCTGTACAGTATTTCGGGGGTCTCTCATGATATCCGGGGGTCTCCTCCTCTCCCCTTTCTCCGCGGTTCGGGGACATCATTGTAGTATATTGGGGGTGCAGTATATTATATTAGGGGTCTCTGTACAGTATATCGGGGGTCTCTGTACAGTATTTTTAGGGGTCTCTCACAATATCCGGGGGTCTCCTCCTCTCCCCTTTCTCTGCGGTTTGGGGACATCATTGTAGTATATTGGGGGTGCAGTATATTATATTAGGGGTCTCTGTACAGTATATTGAGGGGTCTCTGTACAGTATATCGGGGGTCTCTCATGCTATCCGGGGGTCTCCTCCTCTCCCCTTTCTCCGCGGTTCGGGGACATCATTGTAGTATATTGGGGGTGCAGTATAATATATTAGGGGTCTCTGTACAGTATATTGAGGGGTCTCTGTACAGTATATCGGGGGTCTCTCATGATATCCGGGGGTCTCCTCCTCTCCCCTTTCTCCGCGGTTCGGGGACATCATTGTAGTATATTGGGGGGTGCAGTGTAATATATTAGGGGTCTCTGTACAGTATATCGGGGGGTCTCATGATATCCAGGGGTCTCCTCCTCTCCCCTTTCTCCGCGGTTCGGGGACATCATTGTAGTATATTGGGGGTGCAGTATATTATATTGGGGGTCTCTGTACAGTATATCGGGGGTCTCTCATGCTATCCGGGGGTCTCCTCCTCTCCCCTTTCTCCGCGGTTCGGGGACATCATTGTAGTATATTGGGGGTGCAGTATAATATATTAGGGGTCTCTGTACAGTATATTAGGGGTCTCTGTACAGTATATCGGGGGTCTCTCATGATATCCGGGGGTCTCCTCCTCTCCCCTTTCTCCGCGGTTCGGGGACATCATTGTAGTATATTGGGGGTGCAGTATATTATATTGGGGGTCTCTGTACAGTATATTGAGGGGTCTCTGTACAGTATATCGGGGGTCTCCTCCTCTCCCCTTTCTCCGTGGTTCGGGGACATCATTGTAGTATATCGGGGGTGCAGTATAATATATTAGGGGTCTCTGTACAGTATATCGGGGGTCTCCTCCTCTCCCCTTTCTCCGCCGTTCGGGGACATCATTGTAGTATATCGGGGGTGCAGTACAGTATATTAGGGGTCTCTGTAGAGTATATTGAGGGGTCTCTGTACAGTATATCGGGGGTCTCCTCCTCTCCCCTTTCTCCGCGGTTCGGGGACATCATTGTAGTATATTGGGGGTGCAATATATTATATTGAGGGGTCTCTGTACAGTATATCGGGGGTCTCTCATGATATCCGGGGGTCTCCTCCTCTCCCCTTTCTCCGCGGTTCGGGGACATCATTGTAGTATATTGGGGGTGCAATATATTATATTAGGGGTCTCTGTACAGTATATCGGGGGTCTCTGTACAGTATTTTTAGGGGTCTCTCACAATATCCGGGGGTCTCCTCCTCTCCCCTTTCTCTGCGGTTTGGGGACATCATTGTAGTATATTGGGGGTGCAGTATATTATATTAGGGGTCTCTGTACAGTATATTAGGGGTCTCTGTACAGTATATCGGGGGTCTCTCATGATATCCGGGGGTCTCCTCCTCTCCCCTTTCTCCGCCGTTCGGGGACATCATTGTAGTATATTGGGGGTGCAGTATAATATATTAGGGGTCTCTGTACAGTATATCGGGGGTCTCTCATGATATCCGGGGGTCTCCTCCTCTCCCCTTTCTCCGCGGTTCGGGGACATCATTGTAGTATATTGGGGGGTGCAGTATATTATATTAGGGGTCTCTGTACAGTATATTGAGGGGTCTCTGTACAGTATATCGGGGGTCTCTCATGATATCCGGGGGTCTCCTCCTCTCCCCTTTCTCCGCGGTTCGGGGACATCATTGTAGTATATTGGGGGGTGCAGTATAGTATATTAGGGGTCTCTGTACAGTATATTGAGGGGTCTCTGTACAGTATATCGGGGGTCTCTCATGATATCCGGGGGTCTCCTCCTCTCCCCTTTCTCTGCGGTTCGGGGACATCATTATAGTATATTGGGGGTGCAGTATAATATATTAGGGGTCTCTGTACAGTATATTGAGGGGTCTCTGTACAGTATATCGGGGGTCTCTCATGATATCTGGGGGTCTCCTCCTCTCCCCTTTCTCCGCGGTTCGGGGACATCATTGTAGTATATTGGGGGTGCAGTATAATATATTAGGGGTCTCTGTACAGTATATTAGGGGTCTCTGTACAGTATATCGGGGGTCTCTCATGATATCCGGGGGTCTCCTTCTCTCCCCTTTCTCCGCGGTTCGGGGACATCATTGTAATATATTGGGGGTGCAGTATAATATATTAGGGGTCTCTGTACAGTATATTGAGGGGTCTCTGTACAGTATATCGGGGGTCTCTCATGATATCCGGGGGTCTCCTCCTCTCCCCTTTCTCCGTGGTTCGGGGACATCATTGTAATATATTGGGGTGCAGTATAATATATTGGGGGTCTCTGTACAGTATATTGAGGGGTCTCTGTACAGTATATCGGGGGTCTCCTCCTCTCCCCTTTCTCCGCGGTTCGGGGACATCATTGTAATATATTGGGGGTGCAGTATAATATATTAGGGGTCTCTGTACAGTATATTGAGGAGTCTCTGTACAGTATATCGGGGGTCTCTCATGATATCCGGGGTCTCCTCCTCTCCCCTTTCTCCGCGGTTCGGGGACATCATTGTAGTATATTGGGGGTGCAGTATAATATATTGGGGGTCTCTGTAGAGTATATTGAGGGGTCTCTGTACAGTATATCGGGGGTCTCTCATGATATCCGGGGGTCTCCTCCTCTCCCCTTTCTCCGCGGTTCGGGGACATCATTGTAGTATATTGGGGGTGCAGTATAATATATTAGGGGTCTCTGTACAGTATATTGAGGGGTCTCTGTACAGTATATCGGGGGTCTCTCATGATATCCGGGGGTCTCCTCCTCTCCCCTTTCTCCGCGGTTCGGGGACATCATTGTAGTATATTGGGGTGCAGTATATTATATTAGGGGTCTCTGTACAGTATATCGGGGGTCTCTCATGATATCCGGGGTCTCCTCCTCTCCCCTTTCTCCGCGGTTCGGGGACATCATTGTAATATATTGGGGGTGCAGTATAATATATTAGGGGTCTCTGTACAGTATATTGAGGGGTCTCTGTACAGTGTATCGGGGGTCTCTCATGATATCCGGGGGTCTCCTCCTCTCCCCTTTCTCCGCGGTTCGGGGACATCATTGTAATATATTGGGGGTGCAGTATAATATATTAGGGGTCTCTGTACAGTATATTGAGGGGTCTCTGTACAGTGTATCGGGGGTCTCTCATGATATCCGGGGGTCTCCTCCTCTCCCCTTTCTCCGCGGTTCGGGGACATCATTGTAGTATATTGGGGGTGCAGTATAATATATTAGGTGTCTCTGTACAGTATATTGAGGGGTCTCTGTACAGTATATCGGGGGTCTCTCATGATATCCGGGGGTCTCCTCCTCTCCCCTTTCTCCGCGGTTCGGGGACATCATTGTAGTATATTGGGGTGCAGTATAAGATATTAGGGGTCTCTGTACAGTATATTGAGGGGTCTCTGTACAGTATATCGGGGGTCTCTCATGATATCCGGGGGTCTCCTCCTCTCCCCTTTCTCCGCGGTTCGGGGACATCATTGTAGTATATTGGGGGTGCAGTATATTATATTAGGGGTCTCTGTACAGTATATCGGGGGTCTCTCATGATATCCGGGGGTCTCCTCCTCTCCCCTTTCTCCGCGGTTCGGGGACATCATTGTAGTATATTGGGGGTGCAGTATATTATATTAGGGGTCTCTGTACAGTATATTAGGGGTCTCTGTACAGTATATCGGGGGTCTCTCATGATATCCGGGGGTCTCCTCCTCTCCCCTTTCTCCGCGGTTCGGGGACATCATTGTAATATATTGGGGGTGCAGTATAATATATTAGGGGTCTCTGTACAGTATATTGAGGGGTCTCTGTACAGTATATCGGGGGTCTCCTCCTCTCCCCTTTCTCCGCGGTTCGGGGACATCATTGTAGTATATTGGGGGTGCAGTATAAGATATTAGGGGTCTCTGTACAGTATATTGAGGGGTCTCTGTACAGTATATCGGGGGTCTCTCATGATATCCGGGGGTCTCCTCCTCTCCCCTTTCTCCGCGGTTCGGGGACATCATTGTAGTATATTGGGGGTGCAGTATATTATATTAGGGGTCTCTGTACAGTATATCGGGGGTCTCTCATGATATCCGGGGGTCTCCTCCTCTCCCCTTTCTCCGCGGTTCGGGGACATCATTGTAGTATATTGGGGTGCAGTATAATATATTAGGGGTCTCTGTAGAGTATATTGAGGGGTCTCTGTACAGTATATCGGGGGTCTCTCATGATATCCGGGGGTCTCCTCCTCTCCCCTTTCTCCGCGGTTCGGGGACATCATTGTAGTATATTGGGGGTGCAGTATATTATATTAGGGGTCTCTGTACAGTATATCGGGGGTCTCTCATGATATCCGGGGGTCTCCTCCTCTCCCCTTTCTCCGCGGTTCGGGGACATCATTGTAGTATATTGGGGGTGCAGTATAATATATTAGGGGTCTCTGTACAGTATATTGAGGGGTCTCTGTACAGTATATCGGGGGGGTCTCTCATGATATCCGGGGGTCTCCTCCTCTCCCCTTTCTCCGTGGTTCGGGGACATCATTGTAGTATATTGGGGGGTGTAGTATAATATATTAGGGGTCTCTGTAGAGTATATTGAGGGGTCTCTGTACAGTATATCGGGGGTCTCTCATGATATCCGGGGGTCTCCTCCTCTCCCCTTTCTCCGCGGTTCGGGGACATCATTGTAATATATTGGGGGTGCAGTATATTATATTAGGGGTCTCTGTACAGTATATTGAGGGGTCTCTGTACAGTATATCGGGGGGTCTCTCATGATATCCGGGGGTCTCCTCCTCTCCCCTTTCTCCGCGGTTCGGGGACATCATTGTAGTATATTGGGGGGTGCAGTATAATATATTAGGGGTCTCTGTACAGTATATTGAGGAGTCTCTGTACAGTATATCGGGGGTCTCTCATGATATCCGGGGGTCTCCTCCTCTCCCCTTTCTCCGCGGTTCGGGGACATCATTGTAGTATATTGGGGTGCAGTATAATATATTAGGGGTCTCTGTACAGTATATTGAGGAGTCTCTGTACAGTATATCGGGGGTCTCTCATGATATCCGGGGGTCTCCTCCTCTCCCCTTTCTCCGCGGTTCGGGGACATCATTGTAGTATATTGGGGTGCAGTATAATATATTAGGGGTCTCTGTACAGTATATTGAGGAGTCTCTGTACAGTATATCGGGGGTCTCTCATGATATCCGGGGGTCTCCTCCTCTCCCCTTTCTCCGCGGTTCGGGGACATCATTGTAGATGAAATCTCAGTTTTCTCTCTTGATAGACAGGTCGGGACGAGTCCATTCGGCGGGAGGGGTGTTCGGTGTGGTGGTCGGGTGTACAGTGGGGATGCGGGAGTCTCGGGTGGTGGGGAGGTCTCCTGCAGACACGTCTCCCCCGTTAGTCTCGGGTGTGGGGGGGGTGTAGGGTCTGTTGGGTGGGTTCCGGGTGTGTATGTGTGCGCGGCTCCCCCGTCTCCCCCCTCCGAGGCGGCGGAGTGGTACGCTCCGGTCCGGGGTTCTGCACGGTCTCCCCTCTCCCCTCAGTCTCATGGTTGGCGCGGCTGTTGTCATCTCGGGCCCCTGCATGCTGCCCTCCCGGGGCCCCCGCACGGATGTGAGCGCCGCCCCGCACCCAGCTCGGCATGGATCTCTGCGGGATCATCGTGTGCCTGATGCTGCCCCTGGCCCGGGCTGTGGAAGGTGAGAGACCCGAGGGGGAGGGGAGGGGGCTCCGGCATCTCATGCACCCCACTGCGGCCACACAGAGGAGGAGGGGGTATACAGGACAGGGTACATGTATATACAGGAGGGGGTTATACATATATATATATATCTATATATACAGGAGGGGGATATATACATACATATATACAGGAGGGGGTATACAGGACAGGGTACATATATATATATACATATACAGGAGGGGGTATACAGGACAGGGTACATATATATACAGGAGAGGGGTATACATATATATATATACATACAGGAGGGGGTATACAGGACAGGGTACATATATATATACATATACAGGACAGGGTACATATATATACAGGAGGGGGGTATACATATATATATACATACATACATACAGGATGGGGTATACAGGACAGGGTACATATATATATATACATATACAGGAGGGGGGTATACAGGACAGGGTACATATATATACAGGAGGGGGGTATACATATATATATATACATACAGGAGGGGGTATACAGGACAGGGTACATGTATATACAGGAGGGGGGTATACATATATATATATATATATATATATATACAGGAGGGGGTATACAGGACAGGGTACATGTATATACAGGAGGGGGGTATACACACACATATATATATATATATATATATATATATATATACATACAGGAGGGGGGTATACAGGACAGGGTACATATATATACAGGAGGGGGGTATATACATACATATATACAGGAGGGGGTATACAGGACAGGGTATATATATATATATATATATATACACACACAGGAGGGGGGTATATACATATATACAGGAGGGGGGTGTACAGGACAGGGTACACACACACACACATATATATATATATGTATATATATACACACACACACGGTAGGGGGTATACAGGACAGGGTACACACACACACACACACACACACATATATATATATATATATATATATATATATCTACACACACACACACACAGGGGGGTATACAGGACAGGGTACACACACAGGAGGGGGGTATATACATACATATATACAGGAGGGGGGTATACAGGACAGGGTACATATGTGTGTATATATATATATATATACACACATATATATATACAGGAGGGGGTATATATATATATATATATATAGGAGGGGGGTATACAGGACTCGGTATACATACATATATACAAGACAGGGTATACATACATATATATATATATATACAGGAGGTGGTATACAGGTCAGGGTATACATACATATCTATATATACTGGACAGGGTATACATACATATATTATACAGGACGTGGTATACAGGTTAGGGTATACATACATATACAGGAGGTGATATACAGGTCAGGGTATACATACATATACAGGAGGTGGTATACAGGTCAGGGTGTGTGTGTGTGTATATATATATATATATATACACAGGTCAGGGTATACATACATATATATACAGGAAGGGTTATACATATTTATTCAGGGGAGTATACAGGACAGGGTGTGTGTGTGTGTGTATATATATATATATATATATATATATATATACAGGTGGCGGTATACAGGAGAGGAGTGTACATACCGTATACATATACAGGAGTGGGGTACACAGGAAGGGGTATACACATATATATATATATATATACACACATAAGAGGAGGGTATACATATACAGGAGGGGGTATACATATACTTGAGGTATAAATATATACGAGCTATACATGGAGAAGCTGGGGTATGCTTAGCACAGACAGATTGACGTATACAGGAGAGAATGGGGTATACATATACAGGAGAGGGGTATAGATATGTAGAGGAGAGGGGTACACAGGCACATACAGAGATGAAAAGGTATACAGGAGAGGAGTACATACAGAGCAGAGGGTATACATACAGGAGATGGGTAAACAGAGAGGAGAGGATAATACTTGAGCAGTAAACAGAGGAGAGGTTCATACGCTTACCATGGACAGAGAAGAGGTTCATACGCTTTTGCGGTGGACAGAGGAGAAGTTCATATCCTTGCGGTGGACAGAGGAGAGGTTCATACACTTGCCGTGGACAGAGGAGAGGTTTATACACTTGCCGTGGACAGAGGAGAGGTTCATACGCTTGCCGTGGACAGAGGAGAGGTTCATACGCTTGCCGTGGACAGAGGAGAGGTTCATACACTTGCCATGGACAGAGGAGAGGTTCATACGCTTGCCGTGGACAGAGGAGAGGTTCATACGCTTGCCGTGGACAGAGGAGAGGTTCATACACTTGCCGTGGACAGAGGAGAGGTTCATACACTTGCCATGGACAGAGGAGAGGTTCATACACTTGCCGTGGACAGAGGAGAGGTTCATACGCTTTCTGTGGACAGAGGAGAGGTTCATACACTTGCTGTGGACATAGTAGAGGTTCATATCCTTATCGTGAACAGAGGAGAGGTTCATACCCTTGCCTTGGACAGAGGAGAGGTTCATACACTTGCTGTGGACAGAGGAGAGGTTCATACCCTTGCCTTGGACAGAGGAGAGGTTCATACACTTGCTGTGGACAGAGGAGAGGTTCATATCTTTGCCTTGGACAGAGGAGAGGTTCATACACTTGCTGTGGACAGAGGAGAGGTTCATATCCTTGCCTTGGACAGAGGAGAGGTTCATACACTTGCCGTGGACAGAGGAGAGGTTCATACACTTGCTGTGGACAGAGGAGAGGTTCATACGCTTGCCTTGGACCGAGGAGAGGTTTATACCCTTGCCTTGGACAGAGGAGAGGTTTATACCCTTGCCTTGGACAGAGGAGAGGTTCATACCCTTGCCGTGAACCGAGGAGAGGTTCATATCCTTGCCGTGGACATAGAGGTTCATACACTTGCCGTGAACAGAGGAGAGGTTCATATCCTTGCCGTGGTCAGAGGAGAGGTTCTTACACTTTCCGTGGACAGAGGAGAGGTTCATACACTTGCCGTGGACATAGTAGAGGTTCATACACTTGCCGTGAACAGAGGAGAGGTTCATATCCTTGCCGTGGACATAGTAGAGGTTCATATCCTTGCCGTGAACAGAGGAGAGGTTCATATCCTTGCCGTGGTCAGAGGAGAGGTTCTTACACTTTCCGTGGACAGAGGAGAGGTTCATACACTTGCTGTGGACAGAGGAGAAGTTTATACACAGAGGAGAGGTTCATTCATGAGTTTTGATAGAGGAGAAATTAATACATTGGCTGTACTACAGGATTATGCTCTTACCTTGCATGGTGTAGAGGTTCATGAACTTGCCGAGGAGAGATGAGAGGTTCATACACTTGCCGTATATTGAGGAAAGGTTCATACACTTGCCGTGGCTAAAGGAGAGGTTCATACATGAGCTGCATATGGAGGGGATAATCATACGTGAGTTGCATACGGAGGGAGGTATCAAACATGAGCTGCGTACAGAGTAGAGGAACATACATGGGCTGCATACGGAGGAGATGTTCATACATGAGCTGCGCACGAAGAGGGCCATCATACATGAACTGTGTTCAGAGGGGATAATCATACATGAGCTGCGTATGGAGGGGACAATCATACATGACGATCATACATGAGCTGTGTACGGAGGGGACGATCATACATGAGCTGCGCACGAACAGGGCCATCATACATGAACTGTGTTCAGAGGGGATAATCATACATGAGCTGTGTTCAGAGGGGATAATCATACATGAACTGTGTTCAGAGGGGATAATCATACATGAGCTGTGTTTAGAGGGGATAATCATACATGAGCTGTGTACGGAGGGGACGATCATACATGAGCTGTGCACGAACAGGGCCATCATACATGAACTGTGTTCAGAGGGGATAATCATACATGAGCTGTGTACGGAGGGGACGATCATACATGACGACCATACATGAGCTGTGTACGGAGGGGACGATCATACATGACGATCATACATGAACTGTGTTCAGAGGGGATAATCAGACATGAGCGGTGTTCAGAGGGGATAATCATACATGAACTGTGTATGAAATGCGGAGATATATTGTGTACAGATGTCATAAACTTTATTCATATGCATCATACATACTCTCTGAATCTTAGAGATCTTACAATGTGTTATCGGCTTCTTACATAGGACTGCAGCTTTTCCTAATCCAGCCTCAGAAAAAGTAAAATGAGTAGCTCCGCTTAATCTCTACACCCTCTGCTTCTGCCGCTTTCTCCCCGTTGGGGGGCTCGCTGCTGTGTGTCAGTTGGGGTCGTGTTAAATTGGGGCCCCCTGTTCGGTTTTTGTAATGAGGGGAGGGCCCCCCTGGCTGGTTACATTGTGAGGGGCCCCCCTGGCCGGCCGCATTGTGAGAGCAGACACCACTAGATGCTGTCACTACGAGACGCCTGATGCTTTGTTCAGTACAATCCAAGGAGTAGCTTTGTTTTATTGTGCGGCGAGGGGCTGTAGCGCGGACCCCTGAAGACGAGCTGTGTACTGATTTACCACATGGTTCTGCATTGTCTGAAGACCAGAAGATGGGGATTATATAGTCCACCAGGTTACCTGTGGCCCCGCAGTAGTTCTGGCCCTCGATGGGTATTTTTTTGGGGGGTGAAATGTTTGAAACAGAGACTTGTATGTTGTGACTCACGGTCTCTGGCAGGAGCCGCCGGTGTTTAGAGCGCAGGGTTCTGGCAGCAGCCGCGTCTATATGTTGTAGTCAGCAAGTGAGGGAGGAAAACGTCCAGCAGAGCGAGAGAAAAGAGGCCGAGGCCTCGACTGGTTTTAATTATAGAGACGTGAAGGATCGTCTTATTTAATGTCGGTATACGTGGCGGTATTAACGGCCCGGGGAGAGAGCTGGCGGCATTCTCCCCACCAGAAGTATTGGACTGTCGGCTCTGTGGCCCAGACGATGGCCTCGGTCTCAGGACATTGGAAGATGACAATACCAAGTGGGGGGATTGTGGGGGTAGATTTGTGCAACGTCTGGTATAGGGTGGGATCTCATCCCCCCCCCCCATTAGAGCTGCGCAATATATCGCAATTGCATCACGATTTTTGCAGATTGCAATATGTCGGGGAAATTTGCGATTACCTGCGGTGGCGCCCAGCACCATATAAAACAGGGTCTTGGGCCGTTGGCTGTCCGGGCATGCTGGAAGTTGTAGTTTTGAAACAGCTGGAGGTACCCCAGTTGGGAAACATTGTCCTAAGTAGTAATAGGGGCACCGACCTAGCCTCAGTCCACGTAGTTCTGACGCAGATTCGGTTCTCTGTGCGGTCCTGATGTCTTCTCTGTGGCTCCCGATAATCAGCTGGTTCCAGGACCTTTCCAGCTCAGCCAATCAGTGACCGCAGCGGTGTCACGTGTCAGGCTGAGCAGGAAGGTCCTGTAAGTCCCATAAGACACATTGGACTGCATGAAGGAGAACGAGATTTGCGGTAGACCTACGGGGGACTGAGGCTGGGTGAGTATTAGGTTTTTTATGTTTCCCCCATGCCCCGGCACAACATTAAGGGGGGGGGGGGGGGGTTGTGACATATTGGGGATTGACATGAAATGGGGGGGATAGATGTGAAATGTGGGGTAATGTGAAGGGGGGGGGGGATTGGACATGAAATGGGGGGGTTTCACCATTTGTTTATTATATCGAAATATTTACCTCTGTAATCGCAATCGCACCTTTTCCCGAAATCATGCAGCCCTAATCCCCCACCAACCATCGATGGAGGTGTAAGATCCATGTTCCTCTCTGGGGGGCACTGTGACTTGTTTGGACAGGGCTGACAGCTGACATACGGTTAGGTTGACCCACATATTCAGAGTACAAATTTGTGACGTTCCTCGTGCTGTGGAGTGCGATGTCAGGGCAACCCTTGTGGAATGGAGCACGAGGCCGGGAAGACCTACATATGCAGAACCCGATGTTGGGATGGGCAGTATTTATAATACATGAGGTCAGGATAAGGCACATATGTAGAACATGACGTCTAGATGTGGCTCATCTGGACATGGGGTTCTGTATGTGTGGTTCATCCTAACCTCATGTTCTACATATATATGGCTCATCTGGACCTTGTGGGCTGCCTATGTGGAACGCAAGGTTTGGCTGACCCTCGTGTAGAACAGGAGATCTGGATGAGTAACACGTATAATCAAAAGGTTGGGATAAGCCGTGTTTATAGAACGTGAAGTCGAGGTAAACTATATATTCGGGACACAAGGTGGATGTACCTACCATATGTGTAGAACCTGATGTTCAGATTACCCCTTTTTATAGAGTAAGAGGTTTTGGATGAACTACATATTCAGAACACATGGTGGCATGAACCACATATGTAGAAGCTGATGTCGGGGTGACCCTTCTTATAGAGTGGGAGGTTGGACTGTTCCACATATTAAAGGGGTACTCCGCCCCTAGACATCTTATCCCCTATCCAAAGAATAGGGGATAAGTTATCTGATCGCTGCTGGGGACCCCCGCGATCTCTGCTGCGGCACCCCAGACATTTGGTGCAGCGGATGACTGGCGATGCGAGGTGGAGGCTTGTGATGTCACGGCCATGCCTGCTTGTGACGTCATGGCCACACTCCCTCAATGCGAGTCTATGGGAGGGGGCGTGACATCTGTTACGTCCCCTCCCATAGACTTGCATTGAGGGGGTGTGGCCGTGACGTCGCAAGCCTCCGGCGCTGCACCCGATGCTCTAAACGAACGCCGGGTGCAGCAGGGAGATCGCGGGGCCCCCGCTATCAGATATCTTATCTCCTATCCTTTGGATAAGGGATAAGATGTCTAAGGGCGAAGTACCCCTTTAAGAGCATGAGGTCTGGATTAACCACATATGTAGAGCATGAGGTCAGGAAAAGCTTTGTAGAACAGAAGATTTGGATGAGCCACATATAACATACACAAGATGAAGATAAGTAGTGCCTGGAAGAGAGTTGGGATGAGCCCTATATTGAGAACATGAGGTCAGGATTTGATGTGTCTGTAGAGTACAAGGTCAGGATGAGCCCCAAATGTATAATGTAACGTCAGAAGAAGACATGCCTGTAGAGTGTGATCTTGGTATGGCCCAAATATAAACTGTGTCTGTAGAGTTTGAGATGACGATGACCCTTATATGTAGAACACGAGGCAAGGAATAGTCATGTATGTGGGGTGAGATGTAGGGATGGACCACGTCTGTAGAGCACGTGCAACATGTGGTCAGGGTGACCGTGTCTGATAGTTTGTAAGGTCGAGGGAAACTGGGTTTGGTAGGGTGCAAGGTTGGATTCAGCTATGTCTGGTAGGGTGTAAGGTCAGATTGGGCTATGTCTGGTAGGGTGCAAGGTCGGATTGAGCTATGTCTGGTAGGCTGCAGGTCAGATAGAGCTATGTCTGTTAGGGTTCTAGGTCAGATAGAGCTATGTCTGGTAGGGTGCTAGGTCGGGATGAGCCATGTCTGGTAGGGTGCTAGGTCGGGATGAGCCATGTCTGGTAGGGTGCTAGGTCGGGATGAGCCATGTCTGGTAGGGTGCTAGGTCAGATTGAGCTATGTCTGGTAGGGTGCTAGGTCAGGATGAGCCATGTCTGGTAGGGTGCTAGGTCGGGATGAGCCATGTCTGGTAGGGTGCTAGGTCGGGATGAGCCATGTCTGGTAGGGTGCTAGGTCGCCATGTCTGGTAGGGTGCTAGCCTAGTCTGGCAGGATGTGATGTCAGAATTTCTCACACTTGTAGAGTGTCTGTTGAGTGTGAGGTCGGGATCAACTATGTCGTGGTGACCCACATGCTAAGAACACAAGATCAGGATGGATCAATGTCTAGATATGTAAAATGTGAAGTCGGAATGGCCGATGTTCTGTATGTAAAGCATTAGGTTAGCTACATATGTAGAGCACGAGCTGAGATGAGCTACACATGTAGGAGTTTAGGTCACGGTAAACGACACAGTTAGAACCTAATGGGATGAGCTGTGATCATAGGTTATTGTGGTCCATTCTTGAAAAGTAAAATGGCCCAAAAATGTCTGGTTTATGGTTTAAAAAGAAGCTCTTTTTGGTTAAAATGGGTACTCCAGAGAAAATAAAAAAAATTCAAATCAACTGGTGCCAGAAAGTTATACGGATTTGTAAATGACTTCTATATAAAGATCTTAATCCTTCCAGTACTTATCAGCCACTGTATGTTCCACAGGAAGTTGTGTAGTTCTATTCTGACCACAGTGCTCTCTGCTACCACCTCTGTCTGTGTCAGGAACTGTCCAGAGCAGGAGGTTTCCTATGGGGATTTGCTCCTGCTCTGGATGAACCACATTATGCTTGACCAGGAAGAGACATTGGCCCTCATTTACTAAGAGTGTTGTGTAGGTTTCTTTGTGGGTTTTAATTCCCTACAATTTATTTTCCACGGTATTTACTAAGGTTTCCCTACATTTTCCACTTTCCCTACACTTTGCTTTTTTTACACATGTTCTGATCTGTCAGGTTTTCCTCAGTTCAAATCCACCACATTGTATGTGGAAACCTTAGTAAATATGTTGTTTTTTTGTGAATATGTCGGGAACACGCCCCTTTTATGTGACCACGCCCCCTTCTCCCAGCAGCCATGCCCCTTTTTCGGGTTTTCTTAGCAAAATGGAGAGTTATTCTGGGTTTTTTCAATTCTGGCGCAAATTCTGGTGCAAAATCTGGCGCAGACAGAATTTTTGGCGCAATGCACCAGAATTTGGCGCACAACCCGACAAAACATGTAGGGTTTACAATAGTAAATGAGGGCCATTGTCTGTAAAGCATGAGGTGGAGCTGAGCCGTGTGTTGTGTGAGGTTTGGATTAGCTACATATGTAGAACATGAGGTCAGGATGAGCCAGGTCTGTACATTGCGAGTCCAGGATTCTCCACATATGTAGAATCTGAGTTCTAGACGAGCCGTGTCTGTAGGGCGCATGGACCATGACTTACATACGTAAAACACAAGGTCTAGATGAACCACAAATGTACATCGTAAAGTCGGGTTGAATCATGTCTGGTACCGTGTGAGGGTGGGGTAAGCCATGTGTGGTAGGGTGCTAGGTTGACAGGATGACCCACATATTAAAGGGGAACTCTAGTACATACTTTCTTATCCCCTATCCACCCACCAGTGGGTCACTGGTCTTCATGTTTGTGACCAAACTGTCAGAAACACTTGAGGGTGAAATGCAGGCCCAGTGTCCTCTAATGGGACCTATGCTCACATTTTAGGGCCGTGCAGCTCCAGTGGCTTTTGCCAAAAAACACCAGAATTGGCAGGTCTACCAGTGGTACCCACTTTCTTTAAAAGCCGGCCTCACATAGTTAGTTTTGCATAGGAGTTTCTAGGCAATTCCTAAATGCCAAAAGGCATTAAAGGTGAACTCCGCTGCACACAACTTATCCCCTATCCAAAGGATAGGGGATAAGATGTTAGATCGCGAGGGTCCCGCTCTGGGGACCCCCGCCATCTTCGGACCGGCACCCCTGTCATTCGGGGCACTGAGCGAACTCTGCTCCATGCGCAATGACTGGCGATGCAGGCCGCCACGCCACCTCCATTCAAGTCAATGGGAGGAAGCTTGAATGGGGGGGGGGGGGGGGTGAGGAGCGACATCGTGTTCCGGACGCCACAGCTGCCGGCCCGCTGCTGGGGACCCTCTCGATCTAACATGTTATAGAGATGTTCGAGATATAAGATGTGTGCAGCGGAGTACCCCTTTAATGCCATGGGCTATTTCTCATGCTCCCCAGACTTACATCCATGTGAGAACCTCTTGGACATTATGTTGGAATGTGTCCACCTCCATGTGGGACCACAGACTGTCCATAAAATCACTTGGGTGATGATTTTGGCCTCCATTGTCCATTTAGGCCCGTTTTGTTGCCAACAAATTACATCATTTAGATCAGTAACGATTTCCAACTTAAATCGTACATCAGATCTCAAGGATTGATTCGAGTATTTCCTTCATTTTTTGAGAAGTTTATGTAAGCTGCTGGGGACGGGGGATGTGTGGTGTTTTTTGGGTTTTGAATGGGCGTAAAACAGCTGACTGTGGACTGACTGGCGCAAGATCCTGAACATCTGATGACTTCTCCAGTCTTTGGGGATAATGTGAATATTTAGAACTCTGCCGTGATGGAGATTTGGGAGAGGTGACCATCTTATGTGTGGCTGTGCTCATGGATGTTGCTGTCATGGTGCACTCTGCATGTGTAATGTTATGATCAGCAAGCTTACTGTAAGGCTATGTTCATGTGAAAGATATAGGCCCTCATTTACTATTGCAAACCCGACATGTTTTGTCAGGTCGTGCGCCATTTTCGGGCGCATTGCGCCTGAAATTCTGTCTGCGCCTGAATTTGCGCCTGAAATGAAAAAAAACCAACTAATACCATGACTAAGGCATTCTTGGGGCCGAAATGCGTCACATTACATGAGTCCGTTTGATGTTTCCTATCTAAATAAAGTTACGTCTTAAAGTTTGGCACTGGACATCCCTTCAGTTTTGGAGAATGTTTTCTGGGTGGAGCTTTATGTCCTCATATATCAGTGTGTGTCAGGGATAGATTGAGGTCTGTGCTACTCTTGGTAGGAGTTCAGGTCCTCATATTGAGGGATATCAAGGGTATAATGAGGCCCCCACATACTTGTTTTTGCCTCTCCTGGAAGCGGTTTTGGGTCGTCATATCATGGGTTGTCCATGATATAGTAAGGTCTGTATCCACCCATTCTTGTTTGTGCTGAAATCCTCATACAATGGGTTGTTTAGGATATAGTGAGATCTTTGCTCCTCCTGGGAGGAGTTTTGGTCTTTTATGTTCAGGATATAGTGAGGTCTGTATTAGGGATCGACCGATATCGTTTTTTTTAGGGCCGATACCAATACCGATAATCGGTGGAGGTTAGGGCCGATAGCCGATAACTTATACCGATATTCCGGTATAAGTTATCGGCTATTTATCCCCCCGCGACACCACTGCAGATCATTGATTTAAAGCGAGCCGCCACCACCACCACCCGCTTCTCTCCCCCTACCTGTCAGGGTGGTCCGGGCCATCCTTCCTTCCTGTAGTGTCCGGCGGCATTCCGGGTGAAGGGTGAATCGGTCCGGGCTGTCCTTCTCCGGCGGTCATCTTCTCCACTCCGGGCAGGCTCCGGCCTAGTACGCTGCATAGACGCCGCTGCGCAGTGACGCCCGTGAGCAGCGACACACCTGACTTCACGGCGTAGCGGCGTCTATGCAGCTACTAGGCCGGAGCCTGCCCGGAGTGGAGAAGATGACCGCCGGAGAAGAAGGACAGCCCGGACCGGTTCACCCGGAACGCCCCCGGACACTACAGGAACGATGGATGGCCCGGACCACCCCCATTACGGGTAAGTTTAATTTTTTTTTATTGACTCGGAGGATGGGGGAGGGTCCCGACCGGTATAGCTGTATGGGCAAAAATCCATACGCCCAGCACTATGGTGGGGGGTGCGACGCGGTGCAGGGGGGCGGTCGCGGTGCGGTGGGGGCAGTGCAGGGGGCGGGGCATTATCGGCTTATCGGCAAGGTAATTGCCGATACCGATAATGCCCAAAATCGTGATTATCGGCCGATAATATCGGCCATACCGATAATCGGTCGATCCCTAGTCTGTATTCACTCACTCGGTCTGTGCCTCTTCCCAAGAGGAGCTTGGTGTCTTCATATTATTGAGTGTTTATGATAAATTAAAAGGGTACTCTGCCGCTAGACATGTTATGCCCTATCCAAAGGATAGGGGATAAGATGTCTGTTCGCTGGGGACCCTCGCGATCTCTGCTGCGGCACCCCAGACATCGGTTGCACGGAGAGACTGGCGATGCAGAGCGGAATGCTCGTGATGGCCGTCATGCCCCCTCCTATCGACTTGCATTGAGGGGCGTGGCACCTGATGCTCTAAACGAATGCCGGGTGCAGCAGAGAGATCACGTGGGTACCGCCGCTGGGAGACATCTTATCCCCGGTCCAAAGGATAAGATGTCTATTGGCTGGAGTACCCCTTAAAGGACTGTTCCCCTTCTGGGAATTGCTTGCAATCCTCATACCAAGGGTTGTCCAGGATATAGTAAGGTCTGTGCTCCTCCTGGGAGGAGCTTGGGGTTCATTGTGTATGCAAAATTACCAAGTAATCTGCTGTTTCCATCTGAATAGGACTCCACCTGCTTCCAGTTTCCTCCCTGAGACCCGTTGTTGACCTGTGACTTGAATGGTGATAAATACCCCCCCCCCCCCCCCAGTCTCCTTTTGCAGTCAATGGTGGGTGTTGGGTAACTGGGGCAGATAGTACAAAGTATTCTGTGGACTGCAGAATATTCGGTATTTTCTCATCTGCTTATACATTGTATATGAACATATACTCATACTCCATATACCTAAACTCTATGTCTAGACTGTAATATTTGATTCAGAGGCTGAAGAGACATTTGTGCGTGTGATTCCGGCGCTTGCGTTCCGGTGCAACATTGCAACCTGCGCTCCTGGGCGTCAGCTCTGCGCGTTTTACTTTTAACAATGCGAGTCTCAGCGCCAGACATTGCTTGCCAGGTTTATTTTGGAGGGTGCTGTGTATGGGGGAGGCCTCGCCCTGCTAGAGGTTTACAAATTGCACTTCTCTCCAGTGCACCCCTCCCTCTCCTCTATCCTTAGATGGGGAATAGTTCAGAATAGGAAGGGTTAATGGGGGGGATTCGGCAGTTGTTGTACTTGAGATCTGGCGCACTCATTGTGACTCATTATACTATTCTTACAATGACTGGAGCTGTGTGGCATTCCTGGGGACTCGCCACTGGGGGCGCTATCCTATTGCACTGACCAACCTCCCCAGTTCTGTTATGGAAGGCTCCAGTCTTCTGAGGGGATTGGCCGCTTCTTTCCAGTATTTTCGGCGCAGGGTTCACAGCTTTGCCGGGAAGGGGGGGGGGGGGTTGGGGAATCTCTCGAGTAAAGCTGCTATGTTTCATTGTCTGTGATTTAGGATCCGCAGCTCTGAATGTGGGTAATTTTTGTGGTTTTCTGCGGCGAGGTGGTTTGAGGTGAACTCTCCTTGTGTCCGATGTGTCATGTTTAACCCTTGTTGTTCAGGATGATAGGGGTCGGAGGCTGAGATTTAACCCCCTGAGTAGCCGATCTCTGGCACTGGGACAAGAAGAAAGCTTGGCTCATATGATAGTGATTAGTGAGGAGGAGATCGCAGCCAGGACGGGTCTGTGAGGGATCAGTGTGCTGGATGAGCGCCGCGCGCCCTGTACCACAGTTATTTGCACCACTTTTTGCAGGGACACGCTGGGGGCTTTGTTGAGCTGTAACTACACGATGCGGTGGTGTTGCAGTAGAACTCTTGTGGTGGTCGGTAGCCTCTGGCATCTTATAAAGAAGACGTTCTGTGTCTCTGTAGATGCCGACTCATGGTGTGAACATGCCTGGGGACAGATTTCATGTGTCTTGAGTGTGACGGGAGGTTTTGTGGGTCCTGCTGAGTAACGCCTTGCCGCAGCATGTGAACATGGCTTTCACGACCAGGTTTTTGGCAGGAGACTCAGAAAAGCTTCTTTATGATCTCATGTGTTTTTTGCTGGAATTCACGGTTTGACGGATGGTGCTGATCATGGAGGAGCTGAAGATGTCCTTGGGTGGGGTACACGTCTCCTGATCCCACATTCCTTGGCAGCCGGAGGAGACTCAAGGGTATGTGATGGACAGGCTGTAGCGGCACCTCTTAGATGGTGGGTTGTGGCTGCTGCTGATGAGATCTTTGGGAAGGGGCTCATATAGGGGTATGCAATGGAAGAGGTTAAGCTTGGAATCTCACAGGACTTTGTTCTCTGATTCCTATTAGTCCCAGGCCAACACCCGTCCAGTGAATGGTTAACTCGACCTGTCTGTGGCCTTATACAGGTCCTATAACCACAGGCTGGTGGTATAAAGCCTGAATCAATGTATGTTCCGTCAAAATAGACTCTGCAGCCAGGCGGGAGATTTAGGGTAATTCACCTGGTCAGTCTGTGAAGAGACGAGGTTGAATTGGTCCAGGATGTGAGATGATACAAGGAACATGAAATGATGCGATGTAAGGTGGATATGTATTCGAAAAAGTCCCTGTCCCAACATCAAGAAACATTTTCTACTCTATCGATGAAAACTTCTAGTATCTTGTTACAAAAGAGCTGTCCTTCATGCTAGTTGAATTCTGTTTGTCCATCCGCTATTTGTGCAAATGTGGAAGGCGTGAGGTGGTCCAAAATCTAAGATGATGTGAGGTGGTCTAATATCTAAGATCATGTGAGGTGGTCTAAGATGATGTGAGGTGGTCTAATATCTAAGATGATGTGAGGTGGTCTAATATCTAAGATGATGTGAGGTGGTCTAATATCTAAGATCATGTGAGGTGGTATAAGATAATTTGAGGTGGTCTAAGATGATGTGAGGTGGTCCAAGATCTCCGCCGCAATCCACTTTCTGGTTGCCGGTGGTCGGATGAATCATACTGCGCTCAGCCAGTCACCAGCCGCAGCGAAGTCAGACTCGGCCGGCGATAGGCTGTGAAAACGCTTCAGGACACAAAATTCTTCACTACACCGGCACCTGCGGCCGGGGCCGAAAACGTCACACTGCCGCTCAGCCTATCGCCAGCCGAGTCGGGACTTCACTGCGGCCGGTGATTGGCCGAGCGCAGTAAGACTCTCCGACCAACGGCAACCAGGAAGAGGATCACGGCGGAGGCCGGAGCCGGTTACCGAAGGCCCCGGGGGAGCGGAGGAAGGTATGTACATCTTTATTTTTTTACTGCAGGCACTATGGCCAACAATTTTTATATTCCGGAGTTCTTCTTTAAGATCTAAGATGATGGGAGGTGGTCCAAGATCTAAAATGACGGGAGGTGGTCCAAGATCTTAGATGATGGGAGGGGGTCCAAGATCTAAGATGATGGGAGGGGGTCCAAGATCTAAGATGATGTGAGGTGGGCCTTCATGCCCCCTCCCATAGACTTGCATTGAGGGGGCGGGGCGTGACATCATGAGGGGGCGGGGCTATGACATCACGAGCTGCCGGCTCCAGCGTTCGGAACAGTTTGTTTGCGGAGTACCCGTTTAAGGTCAATGGTGGAGATGTATCAAAACCTGTGCAGAGGAAAAGTTGGCTGGTTGCCCATAGCAACCAATCAGATTGCTTCTTTCATTTATGCAAAGGCCTCGCAAAAATGAAAGCAGCGATCTGATTGGTTGCTATGGGCAACTCTTCCTCTACACAGGTTTTGATAGCTCTTCCCCATAATGCTCCAGGGCGTACCTGTATGCCCTGAAGCTTTTAGTAACTTTGAAGCAAGCGCAGGAGCTGTGAGTGTCCGCTACTGTCAGTAACCAGACACTCACCGCTATCCCGCCGCTGCCTGTCATTAACCCTTTAGACACCGAGATCAATGCCGATCATGGCGTCTAAACTAAAGTAAAAGTTGCCGTTAACTCAGGGGATCCCAGTGACGTGATTGTGGGGGTATGATGAGAAAAATGGTGGAGGAGGGTCCCCTTACCTGCCGCCGATCGCTGACTGATGCAGTCTGGCTTAACCCCTATTAACGTCTATTCACAAGGAAGAATTTGTGCTTGCGGAATTCCACTTGCGGAATTCTGCTCAAATTAAAGCCCATAGACTTCTATGGGATTCAGCATTCCCATTCACACTTCTGAATTTCCGCCTGCGAATGGAATGCGGAATCTCATAGAAATCTATGGGCTTTAATTTGAGGTGGAATTCTGCCGTGTGAATAGACCCTTAAAGGGGTATTCCAGTAAAAAACATATTTATTTTTTTATTTTTTTTATGAACTGGCTCCGGAAAGTTAAACAGATTTGTAAATGACTTCTATAAAAAAAAAATCTTAATCCTTCCACTAGTTATTAGCTGCTGAAGTTGAGTTGTTCTTTTCTGTCTGACCACAGTGCTCTCTGCTGACACGTCTGTCTGTCTCAGGAACTGTCCAAAGTAGGAGCAAATCTCCATAGCAAACCTCTCCTGCTCTGGACCGTTCCAGATACAGACAGAGGTGTCAGCAGAGAGTACTGTGGTCAGAAAGAAGAGAACATCTCCACTTCAGCAGCTGATAAGTACTGTTTTTTTTTTTTTTTTTTTTTTTACAGAAGTCATTTACAAATCTGTTTAACTTTCTGGAGCCAGTTGATATAAAAAAAAGTTTTGGAATGCCCCCTTTAAGAACATTGGACGTAAATGTCCTGATCCTCTAGGAGTCTTTGCGCACCAGGATGTACATTTTTCACCGGAACGTTGCTGGCATTATGCATTGCAGATCCTGGCTGCTGTTCATTATTAATCCTGAGATGCCATGATCAATACAGATCACGGCATCTGTGGCAATGTGGTACTTTTAATGGATGATCCGATCATCCAAGATGGTGGACGGAGTTCCCCTCACCTGCTTCCACCAGTTTCTCAGGGTCTGACATCGAGTTTCTCAGGGTCTGACATCGAGCAGACCAGAGAAGAAGATTGCCAATAATACTGATCAGTGCTATGCCTATGCATAGCACTGTTCAGTATATGCAATGCAATCTAATGATTGCTATAGATAGTCCCCTATGGGGACATAAAAAGTGTATAAAATTTTTTTTTGAAAAAGCCCCTCCCCAATAAAAATTTAAATTGCCCCAAAAAGCGTAAAAATAACATAAAATAAACATATTTGGTATTGCCGTTTGCGCAAATGTTAAAACTATCAAAGTATAATGTAACTGATCCCTCATACAGCCCTGTATACGGGAAGATGAGAAAGTTATAGGTGGTCCAAATAGGGCGACTTTAAACAAACAGAAAAGAATGTAACCATGGGGATCATTTTAATCACATTGACCCACAGAATAAAGAAAATATGTCATTTTTACCGTAAAGTGTACGGCGTGAAAACGAAACTTACAATATTTTCAGTTTCCTTTTCAATTTCCTCACACTAACAATAATTATTTGGGTTTGCCGTACACTTTATGGTAAAATGAGTGATGTCATTACAAAGTACAATAAACCGAGCCCTCACATGGGTCTGTGGATGGAAATATAAGAGAGTTATGGCTCTGAGAAGGCGAGGAGGAAAAAAACGAAAACGCAAAAATAAAATTGGCTTTGTCCTTAAGGGGTAGAAGGGGTTCTCCACCATAAGGTGATTTTAGTAAGTACCTGCCATGGACATACTTAGGAAGGATCTGTGTTGGTCTTGGGGCTGTATTGTGAGATTACCATAACACTGTGACTATCTTTTTGTGAAATATTTCCTGTTGGAGTTCCCTACCTCCAACTACAAGTCCCAGGATTCCTTGTTTGTAAGTGTGAGGTCACTTTTCTTTCTCCCACACATCAGCCACCCCAACCATTAAAACACACCTGTGCTCCCTTCCATGCAATAGACCAGTGTTTTCTAACCAGGGTGCTTCCAGTTGTTGCAAAACTACAGAATGATCTCCTCCCTACCCATTGAAGCACAGACAGGTTACTCTGAACACCTGACTAGGGATTTAATGTCTCGGGCCACACTGCAGTCTGGGAAAACCTGAGACAACGCTCATTTTGTATTCTGTCAGTCAAATAAAAACAATTCCTGGAATACCCCTTTAACTAGACTGTATAAGTGGATCGCCTATCTCACTGTGTAATGCTATGCCATAGGCACTCCATTATACAGTGAATAATGCAGTCGCATAATTTAACACAGTGTTTCCCGACCAGGGTGCCTCCAGCTGTTGCAAAACTACAACTCCCAGCATGCCCAGACAGCCTTTGAGATGATGTAGGGGGTGTGAGGGGGTCCAGGATGAGATGATGTAGGAGGTGCGAGGGGGTCTAGGTTGAGATGATGTGGGGGAATCCAGGACATGAGACAGTTTGGGGGATGTGAGATGGTCCAGGATGTAAGTGATGGAGGATGTGAGATGGTCCAGAAATTGGAGATGTAGGGTTTTGAGGTGTTCGGGGATTTGAGATTATGTGGAGTATGTGAGGAGGTCCGGTACATGATGTGAGGAGGTCCGGTACATGATGTGAGGTGGTCCGGTACATGATGTGAGGTGCTCCAGGACATGATGTGAGGCGGTCCGGGACATGATGTGAGGTGGTCCAGGACATGATGTGAGGCGGTCCAGGACATGATGTGAGGCGGTCCGGGACATGATGTGAGGCGGTCCGGGACATGATGTGAGGCGGTCCGGGACATGATGTGAGGCGGTCCGGGACATGATGTGAGGCGGTCCGGGACATGATGTGAGTGCTCCGGGACATGATGTGAGGCGGTCCGGGACATGATATGAGGCGGTCCAAGACATGATGTGAGGCGGTCCAGGACATGATGTGAGGCGGCGGTCCGGGACGTGATGTGAGGCTGTCCGGGAGATGATGTGAGGCGGTCCGGGACATGATGTGAGGAGGTCCGGGACATGATGTGAGGCGGTCCGGGACATGATGTGAGGCGGTCCGGGACATGATGTGAGGCGGTCCGGGACATGATGTGAGGCGGTCCGGGACATGATGTGAGGCGCTCCGGGACATGATGTGAGGCGCTCCGGGACATGATGTGAGGCGGTCCGGGACATGATGTGAGGCGGTCCGGGACATGATGTGAGGCGGTCCGGGACATGATGTGAGGCGGTCCGGGACATGATGTGAGGCGGTCCGGGACATGATGTGAGGCGGTCCGGGACATGATGTGAGGCGGTCCGGGATATGATGTGAGGCGGTCCGGGACATGCTGTGAGGCGCTCCAGGACATGATGGGAGGTTGTAAAGGACATGATGTGAGGAGGTCCGGGACATGATGGGAGGCGGTCCAGGACATGATGTGAGGCGCTCCGGGACATGCTGTGAGGTGGTAAAGGACATGATTCACAGATTATCGGTATCGGCCCTAAAAAATCAATATCGGTGGATCCCTAATATATACAGCCCTGTATCTGTCCTATTCTATACCGTATGTGTATGTATGTATATATATATATATATATATATATATATATATATATATACAATCCACATTAAAGCGGCACCTCCGAATTCCTGCTCTGTATGGGTGCCAGCCCTTAGACCTCGGTGCTCCGGTCCGTTTTTCAATAGGATAAATGTAGGCAGCACACCAAAGATTGGGCTAAATCAAAGTGCTTTTATTCCAAGGAACAAGACAAGGTTGTCTTGTTCCTTGGAATAAAAGCACTTTGATTTAGCCCAATCTTTGGTGTGCTGCCTACATTTATCCTATATATATATATATATATATATACACAGTCTTGTATCTGTCCTATACGATATATACAGTCCTATACTATACCATATGTATTCACAGAGGAAAATGAAATGCCAGGTGAAATACAGCATGATAAGTTAAACTCCCCAGTACAGGTCACCTGTCTAACCCAGGAAGAAGTACAGGTCACCTGTCTAACCCAGGAAGAAGTACAGGTCACCTGTCTAACCCAGGAAGAAGTACAGTGCTGCCTACAAAAAAATCTAAATAGACAAATTGTAAAAATGACACCTTCTCTTTATTCTGTAGGTCCATACGATTAAAATGATACCCTACTTATATAGGTTTGATTTTGTCGTACTTCTGAAAAAAAACATAACTACATGCAGGAAAATTAATGTGTTTAAAATTGTCATCTTCTTCTGACCCCTATAACTTTTAAAATTTTTCCACGTATGGGGCGGTATGAGGGCTCATTTTTTGCGCCGTGATGTGAAGTTTTTATTGGTACCATTTCTGTTTTGATCGCTTTTATTCCTTTTTTCATTATATTATGTCCCATACTATACCAAATATATATATATATATATATACAGCCTTTATCTGTCCTATACTATACCATATATATATATATATATACAGCCGTTATCTGTCCTATACTATACCATATATATATATATATATATACAGCCTTTATCTGTCCTATACTATACTATATATATATATACAGCCTTTATCTGTCCTATACTATACCATATATATATACAGCCTTTATCTGTCCTATACTATACCATATATATATACAGCCTTTATCTGTCCTATACTATACCATATATATATATATATATATACATACACAGCCTTTATCTGTCCTATACTATACCATATATATACAGCCCTGTATGTGTCCTATACTATACCATATATATTCTGTGTATATAGCTGTGTGTCTGTTGCCCTATACGGTAGTAGACGCAGCGGCCGGCGTCTGTAGTAACACGTACGTCCTGGTGGTTGTAGTTTTGTCTCTTCCTGTAGTGTCAGTGAATGGATTCCTTGTATCTGGGAAACTTGTTCAACCTGTTCAGGTGTCTATTGTTTTTTGTTGCTGGATTTAACTCCGTGCTATAGAAGTATATACAGTATATGGTGCGGTATAGTCTGTATACATCTATATTGTGTCTGTATGGAGTATATACAGTATATGGAGCGGTATAGTCTGTATACATCTGTATTGTGTCTGTATGGAGTATATACAGTATATGGAGCGGTATAGTCTGTATACATCTGTATTGTGTCTGTATGGAGTATATACAGTATATGGAGCAGTATAGTCTGTATACATCTGTATTGTGTCTGTATGGAGTATATACAGTATATGGTGCGGTATAGTCTGTATATATCTGTATTGTGTCTGTATGGAGTATATACAGTATATGGAGCGGTATAGTCTGTATACATCTGTATTGTGTCTGTATGGAGTATATACAGTATATGGAGCGGTATAGTCTGTATACATCTGTATTGTGTCTGTATGGAGTATATACAGTATATGGAGCGGTATAGTCTGTATACATCTGTATTGTGCTTGGATGGAGTATATACAGTATATGGAGCGGTATAGTCTGTATACATCTATATTGTGTCTGTATGGAGTATATACAGTATATAGAGCAGTATAGTCTGTATACATCTGTATTGTGTCTGTATGGAGTATATACAGTATATGGAGCGGTATAGTCTGTATACATCTGTATTGTGTCTGTATGGAGTATATACAGTATATGGAGCGGTATAGTCTGTATACATCTGTATTGTGTCTGTATGGAGTATATACAGTATATGGAGCGGTATAGTCTGTATACATCTGTATTGTGCTTGTATGGGGTATATACAGTATATGGAGCGGCATAGTCTGTATACATCTGTATTGTGTCTGTATGGAGTATATACAGTATATGGAGCGGCATAGTCTGTATACATCTGTATTGTGCTTGTATGGAGTATATACAGTATATGGAGCGGTATAGTCTGTATACATCTATATTGTGTCTGTATGGAGTATATACAGTATATAGAGCAGTATAGTCTGTATACATCTGTATTGTGCTTGTATGGAGTATATACAGTATATGGAGCGGTATAGTCTGTATACATCTATATTGTGTCTGTATGGAGTATATACAGTATATAGAGCAGTATAGTCTGTATACATCTGTATTGTGTCTGTATGGAGTATATACAGTATATGGAGCGGTATAGTCTGTATACATCTGTATTGTGTCTGTATGGAGTATATACAGTATATGGAGCGGCATAGTCTGTATACATCTGTATTGTGTCTGTATGGAGTATATACAGTATATGGAGCGGTATAGTCTGTATACATCTGTATTGTGTCTGTATGGAGTATATACAGTATATGGAGCGGTATAGTCTGTATACATCTGTATTGTGCTTGTATGGGGTATATACAGTATATGGAGCGGTATAGTCTGTATACATCTGTATTGTGTCTGTATGGAGTATATACAGTATATGGAGCGGTATAGTCTGTATACATCTGTATTGTGTCTGTATGGAGTATATACAGTATATGGAGCGGTATAGTCTGTATACATCTGTATTGTGCTTGTATGGAGTATATACAGTATATGGAGCGGTATAGTCTGTATACATCTATATTGTGTCTGTATGGAGTATATACAGTATATAGAGCAGTATAGTCTGTATACATCTGTATTGTGCTTGTATGGAGTATATACAGTATATGGAGCGGTATAGTCTGTATACATCTATATTGTGTCTGTATGGAGTATATACAGTATATAGAGCAGTATAGTCTGTATACATCTGTATTGTGTCTGTATGGAGTATATACAGTATATGGAGCGGTATAGTCTGTATACATCTGTATTGTGTCTGTATGGAGTATATACAGTATATGGAGCGGTATAGTCTGTATACATCTGTATTGTGTCTGTATGGAGTATATACAGTATATGGAGCGGTATAGTCTGTATACATCTGTATTGTGCTTGTATGGGGTATATACAGTATATGGAGCGGCATAGTCTGTATACATCTGTATTGTGTCTGTATGGAGTATATACAGTATATGGAGCGGCATAGTCTGTATACATCTGTATTGTGCTTGTATGGAGTATATACAGTATATGGAGCGGTATAGTCTGTATACATCTATATTGTGTCTGTATGGAGTATATACAGTATATAGAGCAGTATAGTCTGTATACATCTGTATTGTGCTTGTATGGAGTATATACAGTATATGGAGCGGTATAGTCTGTATACATCTATATTGTGTCTGTATGGAGTATATACAGTATATAGAGCAGTATAGTCTGTATACATCTGTATTGTGTCTGTATGGAGTATATACAGTATATGGAGCGGTATAGTCTGTATACATCTGTATTGTGTCTGTATGGAGTATATACAGTATATGGAGCGGCATAGTCTGTATACATCTGTATTGTGTCTGTATGGAGTATATACAGTATATGGAGCGGTATAGTCTGTATACATCTGTATTGTGTCTGTATGGAGTATATACAGTATATGGAGCGGTATAGTCTGTATACATCTGTATTGTGCTTGTATGGGGTATATACAGTATATGGAGCGGTATAGTCTGTATACATCTGTATTGTGTCTGTATGGAGTATATACAGTATATGGAGCGGTATAGTCTGTATACATCTGTATTGTGTCTGTATGGAGTATATACAGTATATGGAGCGGTATAGTCTGTATACATCTGTATTGTGCTTGTATGGAGTATATACAGTATATGGAGCGGTATAGTCTGTATACATCTATATTGTGTCTGTATGGAGTATATACAGTATATAGAGCAGTATAGTCTGTATACATCTGTATTGTGCTTGTATGGAGTATATACAGTATATGGAGCGGTATAGTCTGTATACATCTATATTGTGTCTGTATGGAGTATATACAGTATATAGAGCAGTATAGTCTGTATACATCTGTATTGTGTCTGTATGGAGTATATACAGTATATGGAGCGGTATAGTCTGTATACATCTGTATTGTGTCTGTATGGAGTATATACAGTATATGGAGCGGCATAGTCTGTATACATCTGTATTGTGTCTGTATGGAGTATATACAGTATATGGAGCGGTATAGTCTGTATACATCTGTATTGTGTCTGTATGGAGTATATACAGTATATGGAGCGGTATAGTCTGTATACATCTGTATTGTGCTTGTATGGGGTATATACAGTATATGGAGCGGTATAGTCTGTATACATCTGTATTGTGTCTGTATGGAGTATATACAGTATATGGAGCGGTATAGTCTGTATACATCTGTATTGTGTCTGTATGGAGTATATACAATATATGGTGCGGTTGGGTTCCTCCTAATACAAGACAATGCTAGACCTCATGTGGCTGGAGTGTGTCAGCAGTTCCTACAAGGGGAAGGCATTGATGCTATGGACTGGCCGCCCGTTCCCCTGAATCGGACTGAGCACATCTGGGACGTCTCGCTCCATCCACCACAGACTGTCCAGGAGTTGGCGGATGCTTTAGTCCAGGTCTGTGAGGACATCCCTCAGGAGACCATCCTCCACCTCATCAGGATCATGCCCAGGCGGGGAGGTCATACGGGCACGTGGAGGCCACACACACTACTGAGCCTCATTGGGACTTGTGTTAAGGACATTACATAAAGTTGGATCAGCCTGTGGTGGGGTTTTCCACTGTGATTTTGAGTGACTCCATATCCAGACCTCCAGGGGTTGATACATTTCATTTCCAGTGATAATTTTTGTGGGATTTTGTTGTAGAGACGAAAGTATTTCATACGATTAGTTCATTCAGATCTACGATGTGTTATCGCAGGGTTACCTTTATATTTTTGAGCAGTGGATATACAGTCATGGCCATAATGTTGTCCCCCCTGAATTTTTTTCACGAAACTGAAGTAATTCTCACAGGAAAGGATTGCAGTAACACAGGTTTTCCTATAGACATGTTTATTCCCTTTGTGTATATATATATAGATCTCCTCTCCTCTGTATATATATATAGATCTCCTCTCCTCTGTATATATATATATATAGATCTCCTCTCCTCTGTATATATATATAGATCTCCTCTCCTCTGTATATATATATATATTGCAGTAACACATGTTTTCCTATACACATGTTTATTCCCTTTGTGTATATATATATAGATCTCCTCTCCTCTGTATATATATATATAGATCTCCTCTCCTCTGTATATATATATAGATCTCCTCTCCTCTGTATATATATATAGATCTCCTCTCCTCTGTATATATATATATATTGCAGTAACACATGTTTTCCTATACACATGTTTATTCCCTTTGTGTATATATATATAGATCTCCTCTCCTCTGTATATATATATATAGATCTCCTCTCCTCTGTATATATATATAGATCTCCTCTCCTCTGTATATATATATATTGCAGTAACACAGGTTTTCCTATACACATGTTTATTCCCTTTGTGTATATATATATAGATCTCCTCTCCTCTGTGTATATATATATAGATCTCCTCTCCTCTGTATATATATATATATATATATTGCAGTAACACATGTTTTGCTATACACATGTTTATTCCCTTTGTGTGTATTGGAACTAAACCAAAAAAGGAGGGAAAAAAAAGCAAATTGGACATAATGTCACCAAACTCCAAAAATGGTCCGGACACAATTATTGGCCCCTTTCATAATTGTGGATAAATAAGTTTGTTTCCAGCATGTGATGTTCCTTTATACTCACCTGGGGCAAGTAACATGTGTGGGCAATATAACAATCACACCTGAAAGCAGATAAAAAGGAGAGAAGTTCACTTAGTCTTTGCATTGTGTGTCTGTGTGTGCCACACTAAGCATGGACAACAGAAAGAGGAGAAGAGAACTGTCTGAGGACTTGGGAACCAAAATTGTGGAAAAATATCAACAATCTCCAGGTTACAAGTCCATCTCCAGAGATCTAGATTTGTCTTTGTCCACAGTGCGCAACATTATCAAGAAGATTACACCCCCCGGCCCTGTAGATAATCTCCCTGGGCGTGGACAGAAGAGAAAAACTGATGAAAGGTGTTACCGCAGGATAGTCCGGATGGTGGATAAGCAGCCCCAAACAAGTTCCAAAGATATTCAAGCTGTCCTGCAGGGTCAGGGAGCATCAGTGTCAGCGCGAACTATCCATCGACATTTAAATAAAACAAAACGCTATGGAGGAGACCCAGGAGGACCCCACTATGGAGGAGACCCAGGAGGACCCCACAATGGGGGAGACCCAGGAGGACCCCACTATGGAGGAGACCCCGGAGGACCCCACTATGGAGGAGACCCCGGAGGACCCCACTATGGAGGAGACCCCGGAGGACCCCACTATGGAGGAGACCCAGGAGGACCCCACTATGGAGGAGACCCAGGAGGACCCCACTATGGAGGAGACCCAGGAGGACCCCACTATGGAGGAGACCCAGGAGGACCCCACTATGGAGGAGACCCAGGAGGACCCCACTATGGAGGAGACCCAGGAGGACCCCACTATGGAGGAGACCCAGGAGGACCCCACTATGGGGGAGACCCAGGAGGACCCCACTATGGAGGAGACCCAGGAGGACCCCCACTATGGAGGAGACCCAGGAGGACCCCACTATGGAGGAGACCCAGGAGGACCCCCACTATGGAGGAGACCCAGGAGGACCCCACTATGGAGGAGACCCAGGAGGATCCCACTATGGAGGAGACCCAGGAGGACCCCACTGCTGACACAGAGACATAAAAAAACAAGACTACATTTTGCCAAAATGAACTTGAATAAGCCAAAATCCTTCTGGGAAAACGTATTGTGGACAGATGAGGCCAAGATAGAGCTTTTTGGTAAAGCAAATCATTCTACTTTTTACCGAAAACGTAATTAGGCCTACAAAGAAAAGGACACAGTACCTACAGTGACATATGGTGGAGGTCAGTGATGTTTTGGGTTGTTTTGCTGCCTCTGGCACTGGGGGCCTTGATTGTGTACAAGAAATCATGAAATCTGAGGATTACCAATGGATTTTGGGTCGCACTGTACAGCCCAGTGTCAGAAAGCTGGGTTTGTATCCGAGATCTTGGGTCTTCCAACAGGACAATGACCCCAAACATACGTCAAAAAGCCCCAGAAATGGAGACAACAAAGCGCTGGAGAGTTCTGAAGTGTCAGCAATGAGTCCAGATCTAAATCCCATTGATCACCTGTGGAGAGATCTTATAATTACTGTTGGGAAAAGGCGCCGTCCAATAAGAGACCGGGAGCAGTTTGTAAAGGAAGAGTGGTCCAACATTCCGGCTGAGAGGTGTAAGAAGCTTATTGATGGTTATAGGAAGAGTGCTCCAACATTCCGGCTGAGAGGTGTAAGAAGCTTATTGATGGTTATAGGAAGAGTGCTCCAACATTCCGGCTGAGAGGTGTAAGAAGCTTATTGATGGTTATAGGAAGAGTGCTCCAACATTCCGGCTGAGAGGTGTAAGAAGCTTATTGATGGTTATAGGAAGACACTGATTTCACTTATTTTTTCCAAAGGGTGCAACCAAATATTTAGTTTTCTTTCTGTCCCTGCCTATTTCCCATCCATCCCTAACCCCCTCCCTGCCTTTAAATTTTTTTAAACTATATTAAAAATAGCTTTTTGTCTGCCTGGCAGTGTGCTCACTACCAGGCAGACTTCCCCGGCAGGCGTGACCTCACTGATGCCTGCTGGGGCTGACTTCCGCCCTTAGTTCATCTACACAGGGTGCCTCCAGCTGTTTCACCAATACAACTCCCAGCTTACCCTGACATCTATTGGATGTCAGAGCATGCTGGGAATTGTAGTGGGGAAAAAACTGTAGTCACCCTGTGTTAAAAACAATACCCTTCCATGGCCGCGGCGCAACCCGAACCCCGCCCCCGTGGCGCAATGCGAAAGCTGCCTGTCCCCCCCCCCCCCTGAACCCCGCTACCCGATCCCCGCCGCGCAACCCTCTCCCCCAATGACGACATACCATAGTGCAGGACAGCAGCGACGGAATGCCGGGAGGCAGGGCCAGTGTGGAGGCCAGGGAGCAGGGGAGCCAATGCACCCTTCTCCTGTTGTCAGCGCTCGCTCCCGCCTGTCTGATTGACAGGCAGGGAGCGAGCGCAGCCTGAATGAATTCGGACCGATTGCCCGGCCGCCATCGGTCTGAATTCAGGCGTGATGTCTTGCCAGGCTGCAGCCGGCCACTAGGAGGGAGACCCCTAGTGGCCGGTTTTCAAATGTAAATTTCACCTTTATAATAAAAAAAATATAATGAAAATATATTAGAGATATGTTGTAGTACATAAGTACTACAACATATCAAAAAATAAAAGTTGGTGACAGTGCCCATTTAAGGGGCCAATAATTGTGTCCAGACCATTTTTGTAGTTTGGTGACATTATGTCCAATTTGCTTTTTTTCCTCCTTTTTTTGGTTTAATTCCAATACACACAAAGGGAATAAACATGTGTATAGCAAAACCTGTGATACTGCAATATATATATACAGAGGAGAGGAGATCTATATATATATATACAGAGGAGAGGAGATCTATATATATATATATATATATATATATATACACACACACAAAGGGAATAAACATGTGTATAGCAAAACCTGTGTTACTGCAATATATATATATACAGAGGAGAGGAGATCTATATATATATACAGAGGAGAGGAGATCTATATATATACACAAAGGGAATAAACATGTGTATAGCAAAACATGTGTTACTGCAATATATATATATACAGAGGAGAGGAGATCTATATATATATACAGAGGAGAGGAGATCTATATATATATATATATACACAAAGGGAATAAACATGTGTATAGCAAAACCTGTGTTACTGCAATATATATATATACAGAGGAGAGGAGATCTATATATATATACAGAGGAGAGGAGATCTATATATATACAGAGGAGAGGAGATCTATATATATATACACACAAAGGGAATAAACATGTGTATAGCAAAACATGTGTTACTGCAATATATATATACAGAGGAGAGGAGATCTATATATATATATATATATATATATATATATATATACAGAGGAGAGGAGATCTATATATATATATATATATATATATATACAGAGGAGAGGAGATCTATATATATATACACACAAAGGGAATAAACATGTGTATAGCAAAACATGTGTTACTGCAATATATATATACAGAGGAGAGGAGATCTATATATATATATATATATATATATATATATATATATATATATACACAAAGGGAATAAACATGTGTTACTGCAATCCTTTCCTGTGAGGAATACTTCATTATATAGAAATATTTCAGGGGGGACAACATTTACGGCCCTGACTGTATATGGGGTAATGACCACATATGTGATACACAGGATCTCTACATTGGTGATACAGAAGATGATGTCTGTATGTGAGATTTTTCTTGAAAAATTTTAGGGGTGCCAACATTTACAGTCAAAATTACATATATATTTCAGTATTGTGTGGCCTGTATATATATATATATATATATATATATATATATATATATATATATATATATAGTCTGTATTAGACTCTTAGATATGTGTCTTCTTGTATCCTCTCCATAAGCGATAATAAGCTGGATGGATCTCCGGACCGATTGTTACAATGTATTTGGGCAGAAAAAAAGCAAACAAACACATCAGACTTTTATATTGCTTATACTTGGTTCAAAATGCTCAATAAATCTCCAAAAACAGTTTTTAGCATTATTGTATAGTGCTGCGCATAGTTGTCTAGGGTTACATTTAGTTATAAAATTCTGTCTGTAGTTGTATAGTGCTACTCATAGTTGTTTAGAGCTGCGCATAGTTATGTAGTGCTGCGCATAGTTATGTAGTGCTGCGCATAGTTGTTTAGAGCTGCACATAGTTATGTAGTGCTGCACATAGTTATGTAGTGCTGCGCATAGTTATGTAGTGCTGTGCATGGTTATGTAGTGCTGCGCATAGTTATGTAGTGCTATACATAGTTATGTAGTGCTCCGCATAGTTGTTTAGTGCTGCGCATAGTTATGTAGTGCTGCACATAGTTATGTAGTGCTGCACATAGTTATGTAGTGCTGTGCATGGTTATGTAGTGCTGCGCATAGTTATGTAGTGCTGCGCATAGTTATGTAGTGCTGCGGATAGTTATGTAGTGCTGTGCATAGTTATGTAGTGCTGTGCATAGTTATGTAGTGCTGTGCATAGTTATGTAGTGCTGCACATAGTTATGTAGTGCTGCGCATAGTTATGTAGTGCTGCGCATAGTTATGTAGTGCTGCGGATAGTTATGTAGTGCTGTGCATAGTTATGTAGTGCTGTGCATAGTTATGTAGTGCTGCGCATAGTTATGTAGTGCTATGCATAGTTATGTAGTGCTATGCATAGTTATGTAGTGCTGCGCATAGTTATGTAGTGCTGCGCATAGTTATGTAGTGCTGCGCATAGTTATGTAGTGCTGCGCATAGTTATGTAATGCGGCGCATAGTTATGTAGTGCTATGCATAGTTATGTAGTGCTGCGCATAGTTATGTAGTGCTGCGCATAGTTGTGTAGTGCTGCGCATAGTTATGTGGTGCTGCGCATAGTTATGTAGTGCTGCGCATAGTTATGTAGTGATGCGCATAGTTATTTAATGCTGCGGATAGTTATGTAGTGCTGCGGATAGTTATGTAGTGCTGCGCATAGTTATTTAATGCTGCGGATAGTTATGTAGTGCTGCGCATAGTTATTTAATGCTGTGGATAGTTATGTAGTGCTGTGCATAGTTATGTAGTGCTCCGCATAGTTATGTAGTGCTGCGCATAGTTATGTAGTGCTGCGCATAGTTATGTAGTGCTGCGCATAGTTATGTAGTGCTGCGCATAGTTATGTAGTGCTGCGCATAGTTATGTAGTGCTGCGCATAGTTATGTAGTGCTCCGCATAGTTATGTAGTGCTGCGCATAGTTGTTTAGAGCTGCACATAGTTATGTAGTGCTCCGCATAGTTATGTAGTGGTATACATAGTTATGTAGTGCTGCGCATAGTTATGTAGTGCTGCGCATAGTTGTTTAGAGCTGCGCATAGTTATGTAGTGCTGCGCATAGTTATGTAGTGCTGCGCATAGTTGTTTAGAGCTGCACGTAGTTATGTAGTGCTGCACATAGTTATGTAGTGCTGCGCATAGTTATGTAGTGCTGTGCATGGTTATGTAGTGCTGTGCATAGTTATGTAGTGCTATACATAGTTATGTAGTGCTCCGCATAGTTATGTAGTGCTGCGCATAGTTGTTTAGAGCTGCGCATAGTTATGTAGTGCTGCGCATAGTTATGTAGTGCTGCGCATAGTTGTTTAGAGCTGCACATAGTTATGTAGTGCTGCACATAGTTATGTAGTGCTGCACATAGTTATGTAGTGCTGTGCATGGTTATGTAGTGCTGCGCATAGTTATGTAGTGCTGCGCATAGTTATGTAGTGCTGCGGATAGTTATGTAGTGCTGTGCATAGTTATGTAGTGCTGTGCATAGTTATGTAGTGCTGTGCATAGTTATGTAGTGCTGCACATAGTTATGTAGTGCTGCGCATAGTTATGTAGTGCTGCGCATAGTTATGTAGTGCTGCGGATAGTTATGTAGTGCTGTGCATAGTTATGTAGTGCTGTGCATAGTTATGTAGTGCTGTGCATAGTTATGTAGTGCTGTGCATAGTTATGTAGTGCTGTGCATAGTTATGTAGTGCTCCGCATAGTTATGTAGTGCTCCGCATAGTTATGTAGTGCTGTGCATAGTTATGTAGTGCTCCGCATAGTTATTTAATGCTGTGGATAGTTATGTAGTGCTGTGCATAGTTATGTAGTGCTCCGCATAGTTATGTAGTGCTGCGCATAGTTATGTAGTGCTGCGCATAGTTATGTAGTGCTGCGCATAGTTATGTAGTGCTGCGCATAGTTATGTAGTGCTGCGCATAGTTATGTAGTGCTGCGCATAGTTATGTAGTGCTCCGCATAGTTATGTAGTGCTGCGCATAGTTGTTTAGAGCTGCACATAGTTATGTAGTGCTCCGCATAGTTATGTAGTGCTATACATAGTTATGTAGTGCTGCGCATAGTTATGTAGTGCTGCGCATAGTTGTTTAGAGCTGCACATAGTTATGTAGTGCTGCGCATAGTTATGTAGTGCTGCGCATAGTTGTTTAGAGCTGCACATAGTTATGTAGTGCTGCATATAGTTATGTAGTGCTGCGCATAGTTATGTAGTGCTGTGCATGGTTATGTAGTGCTGCGCATAGTTATGTAGTGCTATACATAGTTATGTAGTGCTCCGCATAGTTGTTTAGAGCTGCACATAGTTATGTAGTGCTGCGCATAGTTATGTAGTGCTGAGCATAGTTGTTTAGAGCTGCACATAGTTATGTAGTGCTGCACATAGTTATGTAGTGCTGCGCATAGTTATGTAGTGCTGCGCATGGTTATGTAGTGCTGCGCATGGTTATGTAGTGCTGCGCATAGTTATGTAGTGCTGCGCATAGTTATGTAGTGCTGCGCATAGTTATGTAGTGCTGCGCATAGTTATGTAGTGCTGCGCATAGTTATGTAGTGCTGCGCATAGTTATGTAGTGCTGCGCATAGTTATGTAGTGCTGCGCATAGTTGTTTAGAGCTGCACATAGTTATGTAGTGCTGCGCATAGTTATGTAGTGCTGCGCATAGTTGTTTAGAGCTGCACATAGTTATGTAGTGCTGCGCATAGTTATGTAGTGCTGCGCATAGTTATGTAGTGCTGCGCATAGTTGTTTAGAGCTGCACATAGTTATGTAGTGCTGCGCATAGTTATGTAGTGCTGCGCATAGTTATGTAGTGCTGCGGATAGTTATGTAGTGCTGTGCATAGTTATGTAGTGCTGTGCATAGTTATGTGCTCCGCATAGTTATGTAGTGCTCCGCATAGTTATGTAGTGCTGCACATAGTTATGTAGTGCTGCACATAGTTATGTAGTGCTGCGCATAGTTATGTAGTGCTGCGCATAGTTATGTAGTGCTGCGGATAGTTATGTAGTGCTGTGCATAGTTATGTAGTGCTCCGCATAGTTATGTAGTGCTCCGCATAGTTATGTAGTGCTCCGCATAGTTATGTAGTGCTCCGCATAGTTATAAAGTGCTCCGCATAGTTATAAAGTGCTCCGCATAGTTATGTAGTGCTGTGCATAGTTATGTAGTGCTGCGGATAGTTATGTAGTGCTGTGCATAGTTATGTAGTGCTGTGCATAGTTATAAAGTGCTCCGCATAGTTATGTAGTGCTGTGCATAGTTATGTAGTGCTCCGCATAGTTATGTAGTGCTCCGCATAGTTATGTAGTGCTGTGCATAGTTATGTAGTGCTCCGCATAGTTATGTAGTGCTGTGCATAGTTATGTAGTGCTCCGCATAGTTATGTAGTGCTCCGCATAGTTATTTAGTGCTGTGCATAGTTATTTAGTGCTCCGCATAGTTATGTAGTGCTGTGCATAGTTATGTAGTGCTGCGCATAGTTATGTAGTGCTCCGCATAGTTATGTAGTGCTCCGCATAGTTATGTAGTGCTGCGGATAGTTATAAAGTGCTGTCTGCATAGTGCTGCCCTATTGTGGGGCTCATCCTTATTTCGGTGCAGGGCCAGGATTGTGCCACTTATTTCCATGGTGACTATTTCTGTTGCACAGCCATATATCACGGCGGTAGAATCCCGTTTCCGTGCAGTGGATTTTATCAGATTTGGTGTGTGAATAGGCGGCTGGGAGAAGTGTACGGTCAGGAGGATTTCTTTATCTCGCGTTCTAAAAGAATATTTAAAAAAATATTGAATGTGGAATTGACGACTGCAGTGGCCCTGTGGGTGGATGGGATTTTTATGGTACATGACCCCATAAAATGTGTCCGGGTATGTATATAGGGAGAAGCTGGGCGCTGTATCCACCTATGTTGAACGGATGGTCACCTGCCGGGTGCTGACATGACGTCATTCTGCTCGGTCACCTGCCGGGTGCTGACATGACGTCATTCTGCTCGGTCACCTGCCGGGTGCTGACATGACGCCATTCTGCTTGGTCACCTGCCGGGTGCTGACATGACGCCATTCTGCTTGGTCACCTGCCGGGTGCTGACATGACGTCATTCTGCTCGGTCACCTGCCGGGTGCTGACATGACTCCATTCTGTTCGGTCACCTGCCGGGTGCTGACATGACGCCATTCTGCTTGGTCACCTGCCGGGTGCTGACATGACTCCATTCTGCTTGGTCACCTGCCGGGTGCTGACATGACACCATTCTGTTCGGTCACCTGCCGGGTGCTGACATGACGTCATTCTGCTTGGTCACCTGCCGGGTGCTGACATGACTCCATTCTGCTTGGTCACCTGCCGGGTGCTGACATGACACCATTCTGTTCGGTCACCTGCCGGGTGCTGACATGACGTCATTCTGCTCGGTCACCTGCCGGGTGCTGACATGACACCATTCTGCTCGGTCACCTGCCGGGTGCTGACATGACACCATTCTGCTCGGTCACCTGCCGGGTGCTGACATGACGCCATTCTGCTTGGTCACCTGCCGGGTGCTGACATGACGCCATTCTGTTCGGTCACCTGCCGGGTGCTGACATGACGCCATTCTGTTCGGTCACCTGCCGGGTGCTGACATGACGCCATTCTGTTCGGTCACCTGCCGGGTGCTGACATGACGTCATTCTGTTCGGTCACCTGCCGGGTGCTGACATGACACCATTCTGTTCGGTCACCTGCCGGGTGCTGACATGACGTCATTCTGCTCGGTCACCTGCCGGGTGCTGACATGACGTCATTCTGCTCGGTCACCTGCCGGGTGCTGACATGACACCATTCTGCTCGGTCACCTGCCGGGTGCTGACATGACGCCATTCTGCTTGGTCACCTGCCGGGTGCTGACATGACGCCATTCTGTTCGGTCACCTGCCGGGTGCTGACATGACGCCATTCTGCTTGGTCACCTGCTGGGTGCTGACATGACGCCATTCTGCTCGATCACCTGCCGGGTGCTGACATGACACCATTCTGCTTGGTCACCTGCCGGGTGCTGACATGACGCCATTCTGCTTGGTCACCTGCCGGGTGCTGACATGACGCCATTCTGCTCGATCACCTGCCGGGTGCTGACATGACGCCATTCTGCTCGGTCACCTGCCGGGTGCTGACATGACGCCATTCTGTTCGGTCACCTGCTGGGTGCTGACATGACGCCATTCTGTTCGGTCACCTGCCGGGTGCTGACATGACGCCATTCTGCTTGGTCACCTGCTGGGTGCTGACATGACGCCATTCTGCTTGGTCACCTGCTGGGTGCTGACATGACGCCATTCTGTTCGGTCACCTGCCGGGTGCTGACATGACGCCATTCTGTTCGGTCACCTGCCGGGTGCTGACATGACGCCATTCTGCTCGGTCACCTGCCGGGTGCTGACATGACGCCATTCTGTTCGGTCACCTGCCGGGTGCTGACATGACGCCATTCTGCTCGGTCACCTGCCGGGTGCTGACATGACGCCATTCTGCTCGGTCACCTGCCGAGTGCTGATATGACGCCATTCTGTTCGGTCACCTGCCGGGTGCTGACATGACGTCATTCTGCTCGGTCACCTGCCGGGTGCTGACATGACGCCATTCTGCTTGGTCACCTGCCGGGTGCTGACATGACGCCATTCTGCTCGGTCACCTGCCGGGTGCTGACATGACGCCATTCTGTTCGGTCACTTGCCGGGTGCTGACATGACGTCATTCTGTTCGGTCACTTGCCGGGTGCTGACATGACACCATTCTGCTTGGTCACCTGCCGGGTGCTGACATGACACCATTCTACTTGGTCACCTGCCGGGTGCTGACATGACGCCATTCTGTTCGGTCACCTGCCGGGTGCTGACATGACGTCATTCTGCTCGGTCACCTGCCGGGTGCTGACATGACGTCATTCTGCTCGGTCACCTGCCGGGTGCTGACATGACGCCATTCTGTTCGGTCACCTGCCGGGTGCTGACATGACGTCATTCTGCTCGGTCACCTGCCGGGTGCTGACATGACGTCATTCTGCTCGGTCACCTGCCGGGTGCTGACATGACGTCATTCTGCTCGGTCACCTGCCGGGTGCTGACATGACGCCATTCTGCTTGGTCACCTGCCGGGTGCTGACATGACGTCATTCTGCTTGGTCACCTGCCGGGTGCTGACATGACGCCATTCTGCTTGGTCACCTGCCGGGTGCTGACATGACGCCATTCTGCTTGGTCACCTGCTGGGTGCTGACATGACGCCATTCTGCTTGGTCACCTGCCGGGTGCTGACATGACGCCATTCTGCTCGGTCACCTGCTGGGTGCTGACATGACGCCATTCTGCTTGGTCACCTGCTGGGTGCTGACATGACGCCATTCTGCTTGGTCACCTGCTGGGTGCTGACATGACGTCATTCTGCTCGGTCACCTGCCGGGTGCTGACATGACGCCATTCTGCTCGATCACCTGCCGGGTGCTGACATGACGCCATTCTGCTTGGTCACCTGCCGGGTGCTGACATGACGTCATTCTGCTCGGTCACCTGCCGGGTGATGACATGACACCATTCTGCTTGGTCACCTGCCGGGTGCTGACATGACACCATTCTGCTCGGTCACCTGCCGGGTGCTGACATGACGTCATTCTGCTTGGTCACCTGCCGGGTGCTGACATGACGTCATTCTGCTCGGTCACCTGCCGGGTGATGACATGACACCATTCTGCTCGGTCACCTGCCGGGTGCTGACATGACGCCATTCTGCTTGGTCACCTGCTGGGTGCTGACATGACGCCATTCTGCTTGGTCACCTGCCGGGTGCTGACATGACGTCACTGCCGGGTGCTGAGGTGATGCCGTTCCACTCACTACAGTTTAGTTTGATGTTTTGAGGCGTCTGTAGCTGGATAATAGGTGAGGAAACGTTATTGGGGAGCGCGGCACTGACTATTTCATGCAGCTGTCAGGATTCCCGGCTCGGAGCGATCACTGATACCGGGAGGGAGGGGGCTGCGTCTGCCTGGATGGAGGGAAAACATCAGTATTCCCAGGGAGAGCGGAGCTGACACAAAGGCGTCCGAGCACTCAGGGGCGATGGATAAAGCGATTTGCATTTTATTAACAGAGACTGGATAAAGGCCCCCAGAGAGACGCTGTTCACACAGGAGCGGGGGAGGGAGCGGTGCCATCCACCAGGATTGTATGGAGACCGGACCTGATAAGGAGGAGGAGGGGGTGAAGTGGTGGAATTGGTGGCTGGCGCAGTGCGCGGGCTCTGGGATGAGACCTGCTCGCTGTACAGGGGCAACGACAACGGGAAACAAAGGTTCCCCCCCGGCCACCCAGCTCCTGATTTACCTTAAAACAATGTGCACTGGGATAGGCTGGGGGCGACAATGGGGCCATTTACCTCCTATGTAAAGCAGGAGCTGCATGTCACATTCGCTCCTGGTAATACCCTGTGGGAACGCTCCCTGAGGGCCGGGCCCCTGCGTTCAGACGTTTCATCCTCCATTACTATTACAGCCTTCTTGCCCACGTGGCATTCCTGAAGAAGCGGCCATTTTCCCCAGGCTCGTTGGCCGTCCACGTGGGCTGCGGTATAGCAGGTTTAACAGAACGCCGCACATACACTTCTGCCAGTCGCCATTGTTCCGGTGTCTCGTAGAGGTGCGCCCCCTCACGTATCCTGTGTCTCATTGTCCGGTCACGTTGTAGACATCATTTTCTACATTGAACCAGAGGCTTTTTTAGTTAGGACATCTGGCAGCTAGGGGGTTAATGGCTTCTGTTCATGGAGGGGCATGGAGCATTCTGCTCTGTGAATTTAGAAGTCGCCATCACAGTGAGTGTCAGTCGTAAAACGACTCGTGGCTTAAAGGAAAGGCTGTAACGTAGCAGAGCAGAACGTGTTGCCCCCCGCCATGCGGATAATTACCGTTATTATAGTGTTTACAGAGACGGAACGTGTCGCGGGGCAATCAGTCAGGGACTGGAAGTAGTCGCCTCATCCATATTGGGGGGGGGGGGGCACAGATGCCACTCTCTACTGGTATCACCCTCTGTCAGGTGGGCAGTCATGTGACAGTTCTGGTGACCGCCTGAAATCACAGCAGTGACATCATTAGATAGTACGGCTGAAGTGGGTGGTGATATGTATGATGGATTGTTCTTCAGGTACAGTCATGGCCGTAATTGTTGGCGCCCCTGAGTATTCCTCACAGGAAAGGATTGCAGGAACACAGGTTTATTCCCTTTGTGTATTGGAACTAAACCAAAAAAGGAGGGGAAAAAAGCTAATTGGACATAATGGCCCTCATTTACTAAGAGTGGAGTGTAGGTTTCTTTGTGGGTTTTAATTCCCTACAATTTATTTTCCACGGTATTTACTAAGGTTTCCCTACATTTTCCACTTTCCCTGCATTTTGCTTTTTTTTTACACTTTCTGTTCTGATCTGTCAGGTTTTCCTCAGGTCAAATCCACAACATTTTATATGGAAACCTTAGTAAATATGTTGGGTTTTTGTGAAAATGTCGGGAACACGCCCCTTTTTGGAGACCACGCCCCTTTCCCCCTTTTCAATTCTGGAGCAAATTCTGGCGCAAAATCTGGCACAGACAGAATTTCTGGCTCAATGCGACAGAATCTGATGCACAACCTGACAAAACATGTCGGGTTTACAATAGTAAATTAGGGCCAATGTCACCAAACTCCCAAAATGGGCTGGACAAAATTATTGCCACTCTTAACTTAATATTCGGTTGCACACCCTTTGGAAAAAATAATTGAAATCAGTGTCTTCCTATAACCATCAATAAGCTTCTTACACCTCTCAGCCGGAATGTTGGACCACTCTTCCTATAACCATCAATAAGCTTCTTACACCTCTCAGCTGGAATGTTGGACCACTCTTCCTATAACCATCAATAAGCTTCTTACACCTCTCAGCCGGAATGTTGGACCACTCTTCCTATAACCATCAATAAGCTTCTTACACCTCTCAGCCGGAATGTTGGACCACTCTTCCTATAACCATCAATAAGCTTCTTACACCTCTCAGCCGGAATGTTGGACCACTCTTCCTATAACCATCAATAAGCTTCTTACACCTCTCAGCCGGAATGTTGGACCACTCTTCCTATAACCATCAATAAGCTTCTTACACCTCTCAGCCGGAATGTTGGACCACTCTTCCTATAACCATCAATAAGCTTCTTACACCTCTCAGCCGGAATGTTGGACCACTCTTCCTTTACAAACTGCTCCAGGTCTCTTATTGGACGGCGCCTTTTCCCAACAGTAATTATAAGATCTCTCCACAGGTGATCAATGGGATTTAGATCTGGACTCATTGCTGACACTTCAGAACTCTCCAGCGCTTTGTTGTCATCCATTTCTGGGGCTTTTTGACATATGTTTGGGGTCATTGTCCTGTTGGAAGACCCAAGATCTCGGATACAAACCCAGCTTTCTGACACTGGGCTGTACAGTGCGACCCAAAATCCATTGGTAATCCTCAGATTTCATGATGTCTTGTACACATTCAAGGCCCCCAGTGCCAGAGGCAGCAAAACAACCCAAAACATCACTGAACCCCACCATATTTCACTGTAGGTTCGGTGCTCTTTTCTTTGTAGGCCTCATTCTGTTTTCGGTAAACAGTAGAATGATTTGCTTTACCAAAAAGCTCTATCTTGGTCTCATCTGTCCACAAGACGTTTTCCCAGAAGGATTTTGGTTACTCAAGTTCATTTTGGTAAAATGTAGTCTTGCTTTTTCATGTCTCTGTGTAAGCAGTGGGGTCCTCCTGGGTCTCCTCCATAGTGGGGTCCTCCTGGGTCTCCTCCATAGTGGGGTCCTCCTGGGTCTCCTCCATAGTGGGGTCCTCCCGGGTCTCCTCCATAGTGGGGTCCTCCTGGGTCTCCTCCATAGTGGGGTCCTCCTGGGTCTCCTCCATAGTGGGGTCTCCTCCATAGTGGGGTCCTCCTGGGTCTCCTCCATAGTGGGGTCCTCCTGGGTCTCCTCCATAGCGTTTCATTTCATTTAAATGTGGACAGATAGTTTGCGCTGACACTGATGCTCCCTGAGCCTGTATATGAGATGTGGGGTGATGTCTGTATATGAGATGTGGGGTGATGTCTGTATATGAGATGTGGGGTGATGTCTGTATATGAGATGTGGGGTGATGTCTGTATATGAGATGTGGGGGGGATGTCTATATGTGAGCTAAAGGGGGCGCCATCTATGTATGTAGGCCTCAGCCGTGTATCTCTTATACAGACCACCCCCTCTGTGTCCCCCATGTAGGCGTCTCCTTCTGATATACGACAACATATGAGATACTAGGCGTGACGTCTGTGTACTTGGAGGGGACATGACCCCCCCATCCTATACCACATTCTATACACGTCAGCACCGTATTGACCCCGTCACCCCAGGCCCGGTGTGACAGGTGAGGTTACTACCTCAGAGGATGGATTACGTTTGGAGAAGGGCTGCAATGCAAAGCAGGGTCTGTAAATGTGTTGACCTTTTTTGTGTTGTCAGGCGGAGGGATATTATACACATAACGCTCAGAGTATAAAAACCAGGGGGGTGAATACTATAGAAGGGGGTACATACTTTCTATAGGGAGCACTGTACGGAGGAGGATGTCATTGCTTTACCTGGCACATAGTGAATCGGCAGCGTTGGAGGAAGCGCCATCCGCTGCTGTCACCACACGAGCAGATGTTGACGGATAAATATTTATTTAGCATGTTTGGTGATAAATTCAATCCTATAAACATTCATCAGATTCGCAATACGTGAGAAGCTAATTGGAATAGTCTGTAATCTGCCGCGGCGTCTGCTCCCACAGATTAACACCCTGCATGCTGCATCATCAGCCGAGTGGGATGAGAGCGGGGAATCGTGGGGTCCTTACATGTCTCTGGGGGGGGGGGGGTGGAGGTGTAGGAGGACACTTACCCCTATGCTGGGTAGGGTGGAGGTGTAGGAGGACACTGACCTCTTTCCTGGGTGGGGTGGAGGTGTAGGAGGACACTGACCTCTCTTCTTGGTGGGGTGGAGGTGTAGAAGGACAATGACCTCTATGAGGGGTGGAGGTGTAGGAGGACACCTGACCTCTCTCCTGGGTGGGGTGGAGGTGTAGGAGGACACTGACCTCTATGAGGGGTGGGGGGGGGGAGATGTAGGAGGACACTGACCTCTATGAGGGGTGGGGTGGAGGTGTAGGAGGACACTGACCTCTCTCCTGGGTGGGGTGTAGGTGTAGGAGGACACTGACCTCTACGAGTGGTTGGGGGGAGATGTAGGAGGACACTGACCTCTATGAGGGGTGGGGTGGATATGTAGGAGGACACTGACCTCTATGAGGGGTGGGGTGGAGGTGTAGGAGGACACTGACCCCTATGTTGGGTGGGGTGGAGATGTAGGAGGACACTGACCTCTATGAGGGGTGGGGGGGGAGATGTAGGAGGACACTGACCTCTATGCTGGGTGGGGTGGAGGTGTAGGAGGACTCTGACCTCTCCTGGGTGGGGTGGAGATGTAGGAGGACACTGACCTCCCTCCTGGGTAGGGTGGAGATGTAGGAGGACACTGACCTCTATGAGGGGTGGGAGGGTGGAGATGTAGGAGGACCCTGACCTCCCTCCTGGGTAGGGTGGAGATGTAGGAGGACCCTGACCTCTCCTGGGTGGGGTGGAGATGTAGGAGGACACTGACCTCTATGCTGGGTGGGGTGGAGATGTAGGAGGACACTGACCTCTATGAGGGGTGGGGGGGGAGATGTAGGAGGACACTGACTTCTATGAGGGGTGGGGGGTGATATGTAGGAGGACACTGACCTCTATGAGGGGTGGAGTGGATATGTAGGAGGACACTGACCTCTATGAGGGGTGGGGTGGAGCTGTAGGAGGACACTGACCTCTCTCCTGGGTGGGGTGGAGGTGTAGAAGGACACTGACCTCTACGAGGGGTGGGGGGGAGATGTAGGAGGACACTGACCTCTATGAGGGGTGGGAGGGGGAGATGTAGGAGGACACTGACCTCTATGCTGGGTGGGGTGGCGGTGTAGGAGGACTCTGACCTCCCTCCTGGGTAGGGTGGAGATGTAGGAGGACCCTGACCTCCCTCCTGGGTAGGGTGGAGATGTAGGAGGACCCTGACCTCTCCTGGGTGGGGTGGAGATGTAGGAGGACACTGACCTCTATTAGGGGTGGGATGGAGATGTAGGAGCATACTGACCTCTATGTTGGGTGGGGTGGAGTTTTTGCACACTGACCTCTCTGCTGGGTTAAAGTTGTTGGAGGGTGCTGACCTCTCTGCTGGTCATTTGAAGGTGTTGTAGGGTGATAACCTTTGTATCGGTCTGGTCAGAGTTGTTGTAGGATGCTGACCTATGTGCATGGTCGGAATTGTTGTATGACTCTGAACGTCTCCCGGGTGAGTTGGAGTTGTTGGAGGACACTGACCTCTCCTGGGTGAGTTGGAGTATGCTGACGTCTCCTGGGTGAGTTGTAGTATGCTGACGTCTTCTGGGTGAGGTGGAGTTGTTGGAGGACGCTGAACATTTCCTGGGTGAGTTGGAGTGGTTGGAGGACGCTGACCTCTCTGCTGGATCACCAGAAGTTTTGGAGGTTGCTGACCTCTGCTGGGTTCATTTGGAGGTTTTGGTGGATGCCGACCTTCCTGATTTGGTTGGAGTTGTTGCAAGATGCTAACTTCTCTGCTGGACCAGTCAGGGGTCTAGGAGAGAGATAACAACTCTGCTGGGTCAGTCAGAGTTTTTGGAAGATGCAGACCTTTCTGTCGAGTTGGTCAAAGTATTTGGAGAATGCTGACCTTACTGCCAGGTCTGCCCTAGTTGTTGGAGGACGCTGGCCTTTCTACCGGGTTGGTCAGAGGTGTTTGAGGTCCCAGAACCCTCTTTCCTGGGTGTGTCAATAGTGTTAGATGTTTTGCCTTTTTGCCAGGTCGATCAGAGTTGTTGGGAGGATGATCAAAGCTTCTGGAGCTTTTGGAGGCTTTTGGAGGATGCTAACCTATCCTGTGTAGATCAAAGTTGTTGGACACTGACCTCTCAGAGTGGGTCAGAGTGGTTGACCGCTGACTTCTTTTGCTTGGTCATCAGAGTTGTTGGAGATTGCTGACCTCTATGTATGCTCTTTCAGAGTTGTTGGAGGTCTCTGGCCTCCTCTGCTGGGTCAGTTAGAGGTGGTACAGAACCCTGACTTTTCTGCTGGGTAAGTTGGAGTTGGTGAACACTGGGAGGTGTGAGAGGACGCTGACATCCCTGCTGGGTTAGTCTGAGGTTTTGGAGAACATTGACCTTTTTGTCAGGTCATTTAAAGGTGTTGGAGGTTGCTGACTTGTCTACTGGGTCAGAGTTGTTGGAGGTAGCCGACCTCTCCTGGGTGGATTCTGACCTCTCTGCCAGGTCAGTTGGAGATTGCTGACCTCTCTGCCAAGTCAGTTGGAGATTGCTGACCTCTCTGCCAGGTCATTAGGAGATTGCTGACCTCTCTGCAGGGTCATTTTGAGTTGTTGGAGAACGCCGGCCTCTTACCTGGCCCAGTTAGAGGTTTTGCAGCATCCTGACTTTTCTGCTGGGTGGGTCGGAGTTGTTGAACACTGGGAGGTGTGGGAGAACTCCGACATCTCTGCTAGGTCAGTCAGATTTTTGTCAGGTCTTTTCAAGGTGTTGGAGGACCTGACCTGTCTACTGAGTCATAGTTGTTGGAGGTAGCCGACCTCTCCTGGTTGGGTGCTGAATTCTCTGCTGGGTCAAATGTAGGTGTTGCAGCTGACCTCTCTGCTGGGTCAGAGTTGTGGGAGGATTCTGATGTCTCAGCCAGGCCAGTCAGAGGTGTTTGAGGACGCTGACCTCTCTGCCGGGTCAGTTGGCGTTGGTGGAGGACCATGACCTCTCCTCACTCTTGGGACACGGTGATGGTTTGCTGCAGCTCAGCGCACACAATGGTTTAGTGTTAGTCACTGGAGTATAAATACAACCATTGTGTGGGTTTGGTGCCCCCAGGGGCAGGAGGCCTTCCATGTTTGTTTCCAGTGTTATTGTGACAGGAGGAGCTTCCTTGGGGCAGAGTATAATGTGAGGGAAGGTTTCTACTGACGGGCGCTTGTTGTGGTACCAGTGCCCCATAAGTTCCTAATGTCAGATGGGCTCCTCCTCTAAATCGCTGTTTCCTGATGAATTCCTGCGCTTGCTCTGGTTCTCACTGAGTAGTCTTCTGTCTGTCTTGGCCTGGACCACAGAGCTTGCACTCGAATGTTCTGTACAGCCATGTGGAGCGTCTGTATGATGGACAAAGCGAAATCTATATCCTTAGGCCTTCTACATGTCCATAGGAGCTGACACCCTACCGCTATATACTTTGTACATGTTCATAGGAGCTGACACCCTACCGCTATATACTTTGTACATGTCCATAGGAGCTGACACCCTACCGCTATATACTTTGTACATGTTCATAGGAGCTGACACCCTACCGCTATATACTTTGTACATGTTCATAGGAGCTGACACCCTACCGCTATATACTTTGTACATGTCCATAGGAGCTGACACCCTACCTCAATATACTTTGTACATGTCCATAGGAGCTGACACCCTACCGCTATATACTTTGTACATGTCCATAGGAGCTGACACCCTACCGCTATATACTTTGTACATGTCCATAGGAGCTGACACCCTACCGCTATATACTTTGTACATGTCCATAGGAGCTGACACCCTACCGCTATATACTTTGTACATGTCCATAGGAGCTGACATCCTACCGCTATATACTTTGTACATGTCCATAGGAGCTGACACCCTACTGCTATATACTTTGTACATGTCTATGGGAGCCGACATCCTACCGCTATATACTTTGTACATGTCCATAGGAGCTTACACCCTACTGCTATATACTTTGTACATGTCAATGGGAGCTGACACCCTACCGCTATATACTTAGTACATGTCTATGGGAGCCGACATCCTACCGCAATATACTTTGTACATGTCCATAGGAGCTGACACCCTACCGCAATATACTTTGTACATGTCAATGGGAGCTGACACCCTACCGCTATATACTTTGTACATGTCTATGGGAGCCGACATCCTACCGCTATATACTTTGTACATGTCTATGGGAGCTGACATCCTACCGCTATATACTTTGTACATGTCTATGGGAGCTGACATCCTACCTCAATATACTTTGTACATGTTCATAGGAGCTGATACCCTACCGCTATATACTTTGTACATGTCCATAGGAGCTGACACCCTACCGCTATATACTTTGTACATGTCCATAGGAGCTGACATCCTACCGCTATATACTTTGTACATGTCCATAGGAACTGACACCCTACTGCTATATACTTTGTACATGTCTATGGGAGCCGACATCCTACCGCTATATACTTTGTACATGTCCATAGGAGCTGACACCCTACCGCAATATACTTTGTACATGTCAATGGGAGCTGACACCCTACCGCTATATACTTTGTACATGTCTATGGGAGCCGACATCCTAACGCTATATACTTTGTACATGTCTATGGGAGCTGACACCCTACCGCTATATACTTTGTACATGTTCATAGGAGCTGACACCCTACCGCTATATACTTTGTACATGTTCATAGGAGCTGACACCCTACCGCTATATACTTTGTACATGTTCATAGGAGCTGACACCCTACCGTTATATACTTTGTACATGTCCATAGGAGCTGACACCCTACCGCTATATACTTTGTACATGTCCATAGGAGCTGACACCCTACCGCTATATACTTTGTACATGTCCATAGGAGCTGACACCCTACCACTATATACTTTGTACATGTCAATGGGAGCTGACATCCTACCGCTATATACTTTGTACATGTCTATGGGAGCTGACACCCTACCGCTATATACTTTGTACATGTTCATAGGAGCTGACACCCTACCGCTATATACTTTGTACATGTTCATAGGAGCTGACACCCTACCGCTATATACTTTGTACATGTCCATAGGAGCTGACACCCTACTGCTATATACTTTGTACATGTCCATAGGAGCTGACACCCTACCGCTATATACTTTGTACATGTCCATAGGAGCTGACACCCTACCACTATATACTTTGTACATGTCCATAGGAACTGACACCCTACTGCTATATACTTTGTACATGTCCATAGGAGCTGACACCCTACTGCTATATACTTTGTACATGTCCATAGGAGCTGACACCCTACCGCTATATACTTTGTACATGTTCATAGGAGCTGACACCCTACCGCTATATACTTTGTACATGTCCATAGGAGCTGACACCCTACCGCAATATACTTGATACTTGTCCATAGGAGCTGACTCCCTACCGCTATATACTTTGTACATGCAGTGCACTATATCCCCTCTTTGTGGGGTAATTTGTAGGGCAAGCTGCCGTTTCAGGTATTTTTCGGGTGTCAGGATTGGCTCTGATCAGACACATCTGCCCCACATGTTGGTATCGCCCTTGACTTATGGCTGAGTGTGCGGTGAATCATGGCCGTCCACCCAGTCAACGCAGGATTACATGAAACCTCCTCAGTGCTGGGAGTTCAGTTCTGGCCGGTCCTGGGTCAAGGACCAGGAGGTCGTCTGTTACAAACCCTCTGAAGGACTGGAGCTCAGCTGGTTTTATTCTCCGGACATCTTGGGGTCCATGTTTGCACTATGTCTAAGGGGGGGGTCTGCTTTGGTGTGACAGGTCTGAGGGTTGTTGCCTCTGGTGTCATCCTGGGGGTTGCAGGTTGTTCCATCTGTGATGTCACCCTGGGGGGGTTGTAGGTTGTTGTCTGTGTTGTCACCCTGGGGGTTGTAGGTTGTTGTCTGTTGTGTCACCCTGGGGGTTGTAGGTTGTTGTCTGTGGTGTCACCCTGGGGGTTGTAGGTTGTTGTCTGTTGTGTCACCCTGGGGGTTGTAGGTTGTTGTCTGTGGTGTCACCCTGTGGGTTGTAGGTTGTTGTCTGTGGTGTCACCCTGGGGGTTGTAGGTTGTTGTCTGTTGTGTCACCCTGGGGGTTGTAGGTTGTTGTCTGTTGTGTCACCCTGGGGGTTGTAGGTTGTTGTCTGTGGTGTCACCCTGGGGGTTGTAGGTTGTTGTCTGTTGTGTCACCCTGGGGGTTGTAGGTTGTTGTCTGTGGTGTCACCCTGGGGGTTGTAGGTTGTTGTCGGTGGTGTCACCCTGGGGGGGTTGTAGGTTGTTGTCTGTGGTGTCACCCTGGGGGGGTTGTAGGTTGTTGTCTGTTGTGTCACCCTGGGGGGGTTGTAGGTTGTTGTCTGTTGTGTCACCCTGGGGGGGTTGTAGGTTGTTGTCTGTGGTGTCACCCTGGGGGGGTTGTAGGTTGTTGTCGGTGGTGTCACCCTGGGGGTTGTAGGTTGTTGTCTGTGGTGTCACCCTGGGGGTTGTAGGTTGTTGTCTGTGGTGTCACCCTGGGGGTTGTAGGTTGTTGTCTGTTGTGTCACCCTGGGGGTTGTAGGTTGTTGTCGGTGGTGTCACCCTGGGGGGGTTGTAGGTTGTTGTCTGTGGTGTCACCCTGGGGGTTGTAGGTTGTTGTCTGTGGTGTCACCCTGGGGGTTGTAGGTTGTTGTCGGTGGTGTCACCCTGGGGGTTGTAGGTTGTTGTCTGTGGTGTCACCCTGGGGGTTGTAGGTTGTTGTCTGTTGTGTCACCCTGGGGGTTGTAGGTTGTTGTCGGTGGTGTCACCCTGGGGGGGTTGTAGGTTGTTGTCTGTGGTGTCACCCTGGGGGTTGTAGGTTGTTGTCGGTGGTGTCACCCTGTGGTGTCAGACTTTGGGATTCCCCTCACATGTTGTTGTATTGTAGCGTTTTAGGAGGTGCCTGTTCTGTCACATGGCATGTAACAGGTTAATTGTATGAGATTGGTCGAAGATAATGGGGGGTGCCAGGCGTCAATATAACAGCTGCGCAGAAATCTCCTTCATCAGACTCTGTAAAGAAGAGACACCGCAGCAGCTGTGCCCCCTCCCCCTCCTTTTTAATAAGACGTCTTGGCCGGGTTCCTGTGTCGCCTCTGGACGTCTGCAGTTCTTGGCTCGCGCTTCGCCCGTCTCCTTGGCTTGTTGTCCCCACACACGACTCCTGGCAGGGCTGAATTACTTTCGCAGTCATGTGATCCTGAGTGGTACCTAGCTGTGGGGTCACGACCTGCATCATCCCTGTCTGTCGCATCCAGTCCCGTATAACCGTCACACAGCGATCCCTGGCGTCCTACCCCCGGGCTGCGCTATAAACGGCTTCACGCAATGCACGGTTATCATTCATGTATGTACAGTACCTGCAGTCACATGACGTCACCAGTGTAATAACTGCAGTCACATGACTTCACCAGTGTAATAACTGTAGTCACATGACGTCACCAGTGTAATAACTGCAAACACATGATGTCACCAGTGTAATAACTGCAGTCACATGACTTCACCAGTGTAATAACTGTAGTCACATGATGTCACCAGTGTAATAACTGCAGTCACATGACTTCACCAGTGTAATAACTGCAGTCACATGATGTCACCAGTGTAATAACTGCAGTCACATGACTTCACCGGTGAAATAACTGCAGTCACATGACTCCACCAGTGTAATAACTGCAGTCACATGACGTCACCAGTGTAATAACTGCAGTCACATGACGTCACCAGTGTAATAACTGCAGTTACATGACGTCACCAGTGTAATAACTGCAGTCACATGACTTCACCTGTGTAATAACTGCAGTCACATGACGTCACCAGTGTAATAACTGCAGTCACATGACTTCACCAGTGTAATAACTGCAGTCACATGACGTCACCAGTGTAATAACTGCAGTCACATGACACCACCAGTGTAATAACTGCAGTCACATGACACCACCAGTGTAATAACTGCAGTCACATGACTCCACCGATGTAATAACTGCAGTCACATGACGTCACCAGTGTAATAACTGCAGTCACATGACTTCACCTGTGTAATAACTGCAGTCACATGACTTCACCAGTGTAATAACTGCAGTCACATGACTTCACCTGTGTAATAACTGCAGTCACATGACTTCACCAGTGTAATAACTGTAGTCACATGACGTCACCAGTGTAATAACTGTAGTCACATGACTCCACCAGTGTAATAACTGCAGTCACATGACTCCACCAGTGTAATAACTGCAGTCACATGACGTCACCAGTGTAATAACTGCAGTCACATGACTCCACCAGTGTAATAACTGCAGTCACATGACTCCACCAGTGTAATAACTGCAGTCACATGACGTCACCAGTGTAATAACTGCAGTCACATGACTTCACCAGTGTAATAACTGCAGTCACATGACTCCACCGATGTAATAACTGCAGTCACATGACTTCACCAGTGTAATAACTGCAGTCACATGACCACAGTAATTATGTTACTGAGATGATTTTATTGCAGTTAATATGCTGGTAATGTCATGTGACTGCAGTTAGTACTTTGGTGTCATAAAAATAAGTAGTATAATCAGTGTTTTCCAACCGGGTTGCCTCCAGCTGTTGCAAAACTACAACTCCCAGCATGCCCGGACAACCGTTGGCAACCCGGTTGGGAAACACTAATATAAATCCTCTGTTCGGGGGGAGCACTGCATGTGATGGGGTCTAGGGGGTCACATATATATAGTGCGGGGGTTAAATGTTCCGGGTCTGTGTGGGGGAGGGGGCACAGAGTTCTGCTGTGGAGTTTATAAGAAGTGTCAGGATTTCGGCGGTAATATAATCCAGACTGCGCCGCCGATCCACCCCCCCCCCCCCCCCCGTCTCTTGGGGGGATCCTATAGTAACGCTGCAGCTCCGCTGTGTCAGGACATATGGGGGGTCTCTGGATCTTCTGCTCAGTTGCCGGTGTATTCGGGGGTCTCCCTGGTCTTCACTATGTAGAGGAGACGAGTCTGTGGGGTCGGAGCCCAAATCTTTCTCTGCTCTAATGTTCTCCCAGGTGTCCCCAGTCCCACTTCCTCTGAGGCGCTGTACATGCACAGTCCCACTTCCTCTGAGGCGCTGTACATGCACAGTCCCACTTCCTCAGAGGCGCTGTACATGCACAGTCCCACTTCCTCAGAGGCGCTGTACATGCACAGTCCCACTTCCTCTGAGGCGCTGTACATGCACAGTCCCACTTCCTCTGAGGCGCTGTACATGCACAGTCCCACTTCCTCTGAGGCGCTGTACATGCACAGTCCCACTTCCTCTGAGGCGCTGTACATGCACAGTCCCACTTCCTCTGAGGCGCTGTACATGCACAGTCCCACTTCCTCAGAGGCGCTGTACGTGCACAGTCCCACTTCCTCTGAGGCGCTGTACATGCACAGTCCCACTTCCTCTGAGGCGCTGTACGTGCACAGTCCCACTTCCTCTGAGGCGCTGTACATGCACAGTCCCACTTCCTCTGAGGCGCTGTACATGCACAGTCCCACTTCCTCTGAGGCGCTGTACATGCACAGTCCCACTTCCTCTGAGGCGCTGTACATGCACAGTCCCACTTCCTCTGAGGCGCTGTACATGCACAGTCCCACTTCCTCAGAGGCGCTGTACATGCACAGTCCCACTTCCTCTGAGGCGCTGTACGTGCACAGTTCCACTTCCTCAGAGGCGCTGTACGTGCACAGTCCCACTTCCTCTGAGGCGCTGTACGTGCACAGTTCCACTTCCTCAGAGGCGCTGTACGTGCACAGTCCCACTTCCTCAGAGGCGCTGTACGTGCACAGTTCCACTTCCTCTGAGGCGCTGTACGTGCACAGTTCCACTTCCTCTGAGGCGCTGTACGTGCACAGTCCCACTTCCTCAGAGGCGCTGTACGTGCACAGTTCCACTTCCTCTGAGGCGCTGTACCTGCACAGTCCCACTTCCTCTGAGGCGCTGTACATGCACAGTCCCACTTCCTCTGAGGCGCTGTACGTGCACAGTCCCACTTCCTCTGAGGCGCTGTACGTGCACAGTCCCACTTCCTCTGAGGCGCTGTACGTGCACAGTCCCACTTCCTCTGAGGCGCTGTACATGCACAGTCCCACTTCCTCTGAGTCGCTGTATATGCACAGTCCCACTTCCTCTGAGGCACTGTACATGCACAGTCCCACTTCCTCTGAGTCCCACTTATTTTCAGTCTCTTGTCATTGATTTTCTTTTGGTCTCTTCTGTTGATGATCAATTTGGGGGGAGGGAGATCGCGGTCATGTGACCGTCCCCTGCTGTAATAATCACCAGCAGCACCACGGGGCCCCTGTGAGGAGGGGGCCATCATTGATTAAAGGGAAATTGACCAAATAAGACAAAAAATTTCCAACCTCCATGGGGGGATGTGAATGAGCACATATGTCCCTCCAGGTGTAGAGTGTCAGAGTGGGGCCCCATGTAATACTGCTCTGTATTGTCAGCTCCTGGGGCCCCATGTAATACTGCTCTGTATTGTCAGCTCCTCGGGCCCCATGTAATACTGCTCTGTATTGTCATCTCCTCGGGCCCCATGTAATACTGCTCTGTATTGTCATCTCCTGGGGCCCCGTGTAATACTGCTCTGTATTGTCAGCTCATGGGGGCCCCATGTAATACTGCTCTGTATTGTCATCTCCTCGGGCCCCATGTAATACTGCTCTGTATTGTCAGCTCCTGGGGCCCCATGTAATACTGCTCTGTATTGTCAGCTCCTGGGGGCCCCACGTAATACTGCTCTGTATTGTCATCTCCTGGGGGCCCCATGTAATACTGCTCTGTATTGTCATCTCCTGGGGCCCCATGTAATACTGCTCTGTATTGTCATCTCCTGGGGCCCCATGTAATACTGCTCTGTATTGTCAGCTCCTGGGGCCCCATGTAATACTGCTCTGTATTGTCATCTCCTGGGGCCCCATGTAATACTGCTCTGTATTGTCAGCTCCTGGGGCCCCATGTAATACTGCTCTGTATTGTCAGCTCCTCGGGCCCCATGTTATACTGCTCTGTATTGTCAGCTCCTGGGGCCCCATGTAATACTGCTCTGTATTGTCAGCTCCTGGGGCCCCATGTAATACTGCTCTGTATTGTCAGCTCCTGGGGCCCCATGTAATACTGCTCTGTATTGTCATCTCCTGGGGCCCCATGTAATACTGCTCTGTATTGTCAGCTCCTGGGGGCCCCATGTAATACTGCTCTGTATTGTCATCTCCTGGGGCCCCATGTAATACTGCTCTGTATTGTCATCTCCTGGGGCCCCATGTAATACTGCTCTGTATTGTCAGCTCCTCGGGCCCCATGTAATACTGCTCTGTATTGTCATCTCCTGGGGCCCCATGTAATACTGCTCTGTATTGTCAGCTCCTGGGGGCCCCATGTAATACTGCTCTGTATTGTCAGCTCCTCGGGCCCCATGTAATACTGCTCTGTATTGTCAGCTCCTGGGGGCCCCATGTAATACTGCTCTTTATTGTCATCTCCTGGGGGCCCCATGTAATACTGCTCTGTATTGTCAGCTCCTGGGGGCCCCATGTAATACTGCTCTTTATTGTCATCTCCTGGGGGCCCCATGTAATACTGCTCTGTATTGTCAGCTCCTGGGGCCCCATGTAATACTGCTCTGTATTGTCATCTCCTGGGGCCCCATGTAATACTGCTCTGTATTGTCATCTCCTGGGGCCCCATATAATACTGCTCTGTATTGTCAGCTCCTGGGGGTCCATGTAATACTGCTCTGTATTGTCAGCTCCTCGGGCCCCATGTAATACTGCTCTGTATTGTCAGCTCCTCGGGCCCCATGTAATACTGCTCTGTATTGTCAGCTCCTGGGGCCCCATGTAATACTGCTCTGTATTGTCATCTCCTGGGGGCCCCATGTAATACTGCTCTGTATTGTCATCTCCTGGGGCCCCATGTAATACTGCTCTGTATTGTCATCTCCTGGGGGCCCCATGTAATACTGCTCTGTATTGTCAGCTCCTTGGGCCCCATGTAATACTGCTCTGTATTGTCAGCTCCTGGGGCCCCATGTAATACTGCTCTTTATTGTCATCTCCTGGGGGCCCCATGTAATACTGCTCTTTATTGTCATCTCCTGGGGGCCCCATGTAATACTGCTCTGTATTGTCATCTCCTGGGGCCCCATGTAATACTGCTCTGTATTGTCATCTCCTGGGGCCCCATGTAATACTGCTCTGTATTGTCAGCTCCTGGGGGCCCATGTAATACTGCTCTGTATTGTCAGCTCCTGGGGGCCCCATGTAATACTGCTCTGTATTGTCAGCTCATGGGGGCCCCATGTAATACTGCTCTGTATTGTCATCTCTTCGGGCCCCATGTAATACTGCTCTGTATTGTCATCTCCTCGGGCCCCATGTAATACTGCTCTGTATTGTCAGCTCCTGGGGCCCCATGTAATACTGCTCTGTATTGTCAGCTCCTGGGGCCCCATGTAATACTGCTCTGTATTGTCAGCTCCTGGGGCCCCATGTAATACTGTCATATAACCCTCTAGAGTGTCAGCTCCTGGGGTTCTGCTGTGATATATCTGCTCCTGGGGTCATGTTGGGGTCCCCAGTGCACTGGTATCATTATGGGGAGAATCAGAGGTGAATGTTCATGCACTGAGAACTCTTCACATGTATTTTCCCGCATCCCATTCCAGATTCCCAGCATGACTCCCCATCTCATCCCTAATCCACACGACTCCCCATCTCCTCCCTAGTCCACACGACTCCCCATCTCCTCCCTAGTCCACACGACTCCCCATCTCATCCCTAATCCACACGACTCCCCATCTCATCCCTAATCCACACGACTCCCCATCTCATCCCTAGTCCACACGACTCCCCATCTCATCCCTAGTCCACACGACTCCCCATCTCATCCCTAATCCACACGACTCCCCATCTCCTCCCTAGTCCACACGACTCCCCATCTCATCCCTAATCCACACGACTCCCCATCTCATCCCTAGTCCACACGACTCCCCATCTCATCCCTAATCCACACGACTCCCCATCTCATCCCTAGTCCACACGACTCCCCATCTCATCCCTAATCCACACGACTCCCCATCTCATCCCTAATCCACACGACTGCCCATCTCATCCCTAATCCTCACATGACTCCCCATCTCATCCCTTGTCCACACGACTGCCCATCTCATCCCTAATCCACACGACTCCCCATCTCATCCCTAGTCCACACGTGACTCCCCATCTCATCCCTTGTCCACACACAACTCCCCATCTCATCCCTAGTCCACACACGACTCCCCATCTCATCCCTAATTCACACGACTCCCCATCTCATCCCTAATCCACACGACTCCCCATCTCATCCCTAGTCCACACGACTCCCCATCTCATCCCTAATCCACACGACTCCCCATCTCATCCCTAGTCCACACGACTCCCCATCTCATCCCTAATCCACACGACTCCCCATCTCATCCCTAATCCACACGACTGCCCATCTCATCCCTAGTCCACACGACTCCCCATCTCATCCCTTGTCCACACGACTGCCCATCTCATCCCTAATCCACACGACTCCCCATCTCATCCCTAGTCCACACGTGACTCCCCATCTCATCCCTAATTCACACGACTCCCCATCTCATCCCTAATCCACACGACTCCCCATCTCATCCCTAGTCCACACACGACTCCCCATCTCATCCCTAATTCACACGACTCCCCATCTCATCCCTAATCCACACGACTCCCCATCTCATCCCTAGTCCACATGACTCCCCATCTCATCCCTAGTCCACACGACTCCCCATCTCATCCCTAGTCCACACGACTCCCCATCTCATCCCTAGTCCACACGACTCCCCATCTCATCCCTAGTCCACACACGACTCCCCATCTCATCCCTAGTCCACACACGACTCCCCATCTCATCCCTAATCCACACGACTCCCCATCTCATCCCTAGTCCACACGACTCCCCATCTCATCCCTAGTCCACACGACTCCCCATCTCATCCCTAGTCCACACGACTCCCCATCTCATCCCTAGTCCACACGACTTCCCATCTCATCCCTAATCCACACGACTCCCCATCTCATCCCTAGTCCACACGACTCCCCATCTCATCCCTAGTCCACACGACTCCCCATCTCATCCCTAATCCACACAACTCCCCATTTCATCCCTAGTCCACACGACTCCCCATCTCATCCCTAGTCCACACGACTCCCCATCTCATCCCTAGTCCACACGACTCCCCATCTCATCCCTAATCCACACGACTCCCCATCTCATCCCTAGTCCACACGACTCCCCATCTCATCCCTAGTCCACACGACTCCCCATCTCATCCCTAATCCACACGACTCCCCATCTCATCCCTAATCCACACGACTCCCCATCTCATCCCTAGTCCACACGACTCCCCGTCTCATCCCTAGTCCACACGACTCCCCGTCTCATCCCTAGTCCACACACGACTCCCCATCTCATCCCTAATCCACACACGACTCCCCATCTCATCCCTTGTCCACACGTGACTCCCCATCTCATCCCTAGTCCACACACAACTCCCCATCTCATCCCTAGTCCACACACGACTCCCCATCTCATCCCTTGTCCACACACGACTCCCCATCTCATCCCTAGTCCACATGACTCCCCATCTCATCCCTAGTCCACATGACTCCCCATCTCATCCCTAATCCACACATGACTCCCCATCTCATCCCTAATCCACACATGACTCCCCATCTCATCCCTAATCCACACACGACTCCCCATCTCATCCCTAATCCACACGACTCCCCATCTCATCCCTAGTTCACATGACTCCCCGTCTCATCCCTAATCCACACACGACTCCCCATCTCATCCCTAGTCCACACACGACTCCCCATCTCATCCCTAGTCCACACATGACTCCCCATCTCATCCCTAATCCACACATGACTCCCCATCTCATCCCTAATCCACACATGACTCCCCATCTCATCCCTAATCCACACATGACTCTCCATCTCATCCCTAGTCCACACACGACTCCCCATCTCATCCCTAATCCATACGACTCCCCATCTCATCCCTAGTCCACACACGACTCCCCATCTCATCCCTAATCCACACGACTCCCCATCTCATCCCTAGTTCACATGACTCCCCGTCTCATCCCTAATCCACACACGACTCCCCATCTCATCCCTAGTCCACACACGACTCCCCATCTCATCCCTAGTCCACACACGACTCCCCATCTCATCCCTAGTCCCCACACGACTCCCCATCTCATCCCTAATCCCCACATGACTCCCCATCTCATCCCTAGTCCACACATGACTCCCCATCTCATCCCTAATCCACACGACTCCCCATCTCATCCCTAGTCCACACACGACTCCCCATCTCATCCCTAGTCCACACATGACTCCCCATCTCATCCCTAGTCCACACATGACTCCCCATCTCATCCCTAGTCCACACATGACTCCCCATCACAGTTCTGGTCCCAGCATGGCTCTGAATATCCGTTTTGGCTCCCATCTCATTCAAGGGTTGTCCTCCTATCCAATGTTCCATCATCTCTCCCTTATAAGTCTTCTCCTTCTTTCTCCAGTTCGGTGATGTGATGCATTGTGGATCTCTACCATCCAGATGATTATAATGGTGGTCTCTGTGGGAGGCGGGGGTCCTCTACCATCCAGTTGATTATAATGGTGGTCTCTGTGGGAGGCGGGGGTCCTCTACCATCCAGATGATTATAATGGTGGTCTCTGTGGGAGGCGGGGGTCCTCTACCATCCAGATGATTATAATGGTGGTCTCTGTGGGAGGCAGGGGTCCTCTACCATCCAGATGATTATAATGGTGGTCTCTGTGGAAGGCGGGGGTCCTCTATCATCCAGATGATTATAACGGTGGTCTCTGTGGGAGGCGGGGGTCCTCTATCATCCAGATGATTATAATGGTGGTCTCTGTGGGAGGCGGGGGTCCTCTACCATCCAGATGATTATAATGGTGGTCTCTGTGGGAGGCGGGGGTCCTCTACCATCCAGATGATTATAATGGTGGTCTCTGTGGGAGGCGGGGGTCCTCTATCATCCAGATGATTATAATGGTGGTCTCTGTGGGAGGCGGGGGTCCTCTATCATCCAGATGATTATAATGGTGGTCTCTGTGGGAGGCGGGGGTCCTCTTCCATCCAGATGATTATAATGGTGGTCTCTGTGGGAGGCGGGGGTCCTCTACCATCCAGATGATTATAATGGTGGTCTCTGTGGGAGGCGGGGGTCCTCTATCATCCAGATGATTATAATGGTGGTCTCTGTGGGAGGCGGGGGTCCTCTATCATCCAGATGATTATAATGGTGGTCTCTGTGGGAGGCGGGGTCCTCTACCATCCAGTTGATTATAATGGTGGTCTCTGTGGGAGGCGGGGGTCCTCTATCATCCAGATGATTATAATGGTGGTCTCTGTGGGAGGCGGGGTCCTCTACCATCCAGATGATTATAATGGTGGTCTCTGTGGGAGGCGGGGTCCTCTACCATCCAGTTGATTATAATGGTGGTCTCTGTGGGAGGCGGGGGTCCTCTACCATCCAGATGATTATAATGGTGGTCTCTGTGGGAGTCCTCTATCATCCAGATGATTATAATGGTGGTCTCTGTGGGAAGCGGGGGTCCTCTATCATCCAGATGATTATAATGGTGGTCTCTGTGGGAGGCGGGGGTCCTCTATCATCCAGATGATTATAATGGTGGTCTCTGTGGGAGGCGGGGGTCCTCTACCATCCAGATGATTATAATGGTGGTCTCTGTGGGAGGCGGGGGTCCTCTACCATCCAGATGATTATAATGGTGGTCTCTGTGGGAGGTGGGGGTCCTCTTAAAGGGGCGTTCTTCTCAGGAAGTTTCACTGTATTTTTTTTCTTTATCTCTTTCAGAAACCTTAATGGATTCCACGACTGCAACGGCTGAGCTGGGGTGGACTGTGCCGCCATCATCCGGGGTGAGTACTGACCGTGGCAAATGTCTAGGGTACAGCCAGCTATAGGGGGCGCCACCATCTGGGCTCCTGAACTCCTGCAGGACTCTTATAGATCCATCTGACAATAATTAGAAAGAAAAAAGGTGTTAGAAACCCCACCCATTATAGGAGGAGCCATCAGGGGCGGGGCCGGAGAATCATCACTGTTATCTGTGGTGTTACATAGGACTGCAGGTCACATCTATACATTATCTGTACTCAGAGAGTTATCACTGTGTTATCTGTGGTGTTACATAGGACTGCAGGTCACATCTATACATTATCTGTACTCAGAGAGTTATCACTGTGTTATCTGTGGTGTTACATAGGACTGCAGGTCACATCTATACATTATCTGTACTCATAGAGTTATCGCTGTGTTATCTGTGGTGTTACATAGGACTGCAGGTCACATCTATACATTATCTGTACTCAGAGAGTTATCACTGTATTATCTGTGGTGTTACATGGGACTGCAGGTCACATCTATACATTATCTGTACTCAGAGTTATCACTGTGTTATCTGTGGTTTTACATAGGACTGCAGGTCACATCTATACATTATCTGTACTCAGAGAGTTATCACTGTATTATCTGTGGTGTTACATGGGACTGCAGGTCACATCTATACATTATCTGTACTCAGAGAGTTATCACTGTTATCTGTGGTGTTACATAGGACTGCAGGTCACATCTATACATTATCTGTACTCAGAGAGTTATCACTGTGTTATCTGTGGTGTTACATAGGACTGCAGGTCACATCTATACATTATCTGTACTCAGAGAGTTATCACTGTGTTATCTGTGGTGTTACATAGGACTGCAGGTCACATCTACTACATTATCTGTACTCAGAGTTATCACTGTGTTATCTGTGGTGTTACATAGGACTGCAGGTCACATCTATACATTATCTGTACTCAGAGAGTTATCACTGTGTTATCTGTGGTGTTACATAGGACTGCAGGTCACATCTACTACATTATCTGTACTCAGAGAGTTATCACTGTTATCTGTGGTGTTACATAGGACTGCAGGTCACATCTATACATTATCTGTACTCAGAGAGTTATCACTGTTATCTGTGGTGTTACATAGGACTGCAGGTCACATCTATACATTATCTGTACTCAGAGAGTTATCACTGTGTTATCTGTGGTGTTACATAGGACTGCAGGTCACATCTACTACATTATCTGTACTCAGAGAGTTATCACTGTTATCTGTGGTGTTACATAGGACTGCAGGTCACATCTATACATTATCTGTACTCAGAGAGTTATCACTGTGTTATCTGTGGTGTTACATAGGACTGCAGGTCACATCTATACATTATCTGTACTCAGAGAGTTATCACTGTGTTATCTGTGGTGTTACATAGGACTGCAGGTCACATCTATACATTATCTGTACTCAGAGAGTTATCACTGTGTTATCTGTGGTGTTACATAGGACTGCAGGTCAAATCTATACATTATCTGTACTCAGAGAGTTATCACTGTGTTATCTGTGGTGTTACATGGGACTGCAGGTCACATCTATACATTATCTGTACTCAGAGAGTTATCACTGTTATATGTGGTGTTACATAGGACTGCAGGAAACATCTATATATTATCTGTACTCAGAGAGTTATCACTGTTATCTGTGGTGTTACATAGGACTGCAGGTCACATCTATACATTATCTGTACTCAGAGAGTTATCACTGTGTTATCTGTGGTGTTACATAGGACTGCAGGTCACATCTATACATTATCTGTACTCCGAGTTTATCACTGTGTTATCTGTGGTGTTACATGGGACTGCCTGTCACATTATCTGTAGTATGGAATGTTGTGACAGGTTGAGCTCTGCTACATCTGTTGAGTGCGGTCGCTTTGGCCGTTACTGTGGGATCTCGCACCCCTCCCCCGTTGCGGCGCTGGATCCCGTCCAGACGCTTTTTTTTTTTGACACAATTGCCGAATCTCGTTCGGAATAAGAAAAGGAGGATTAAGATCGGTCAGAGGAACCCCGACTCCTCCCTGAATACTGGGGGGGGGGGGGGTGAAGACGTCCTCTTTGAACAGTGGGGGCAGTAGTAGTCTGGGGGTGCACGCCCCCCTCCCTCCCGGCCGCCATCTTGCTGTCCCTTTCTCTCTGGTCCTGCGGAGGCTGGGGGTTATTGTTCTCCTCTCCAGCGCCAGGCATGTTAATGAGAAGAGCAGGAGAAAGGCAGAGGGTCCTAATTACTTGGGGGGGGGGGGGGGGGGGGGGCTCCTGGCGGGCGCGGACCCCCTGACTGACACATCTTCAGGGATTAGTCAGTCGGCCATGCTTTCTGGTGTCACCGTCTCACAATGAGACCGCGCTCTCCCCTCCCCCTCCAGCCACCACCGGCCCGTCTGATTATTTGACAGGTCGTCATGACAACCAAGTGACAGTACGAAAAGAAGAGGGGGGGGGGGGGGGGAGTTACCCCAGACCTCCAGTCCCCCCAGAGACCCTCATATACGTATTATTAAAGAGGAACACGCCAAACCCTATTCTTCTTTAACACCAATGTACCTCCAGCTGTTGCAGAACTACAACTCCCAGCATGCCCGGACAGTTTTCGGCTGTCCGGGCTTGCTGGGAGTTGTAGTTTTGCAACAGCTGGAGACACATGGGTGTTGTAGTGGAATAGGATTTGGCGTGTTCCTCTTAGGTACACAGCTCAGCAGACACTATCACATAATGGTAGGATGAGATACACTCAGACAGTATCCCACATGGTAGGATTAGATACAGCGGCTCAGCAGACAATATCACACATGGTGGGATTAGATACAGCAGCTCAGCAGACAGTATCACACATGGTGGGATTAGATACAGCAGCTCAGCAGACAGTATCACACATGGTAGGATTAGATACATCCGCTCAGCAGACAGTATCACACATGGCAAGCTTAGATACAGTGGCTCAGCGGACAGTATATCACATGATTGGATTAAACACAGTAGCTCAGTAGACAGTATCACACATGGTAGGATTGGATACACAGCTCAGCAGACCGTATACCACATGGTAGTATTAGATACATCAGCTCAGCAGGTAGTATTGCAATAGTAGGATTAGATATGTCAGCTCAGCAGACAGTATATCACATGATTGGATTAGATACAGTAGCTCAGCAGACAGTATCACACATGATAGGATTGGATACACAGCTCAGCAGACAGTATCACACATGGTAGGATTGGATACATCAGCTCAGAAGACAGTATCACACATGATTGGGTTAGATACAGTAGCTCAGCAGACAGTATAACACATGGTAGGATTGGATACAGCAGCTCAGCAACCAGTATCACACATGGTAGGATTAGATACAGCAGCCAGTATCACACATGATTGGATTAGATACAGTAGCTCAGCAGACAGTATCACACATGATAGGATTGGATACAGCAGCTCAGCAACCAGTATCACACACAGCAGGATTAATTTCAGCAGTTCAGCAGCCAGTATCACACATGGTAGGATTAGATACAGCAGCCAGTATCACACATGGTAGGATTAGATACAGTAGCTCAGCAGCCAGTATCACACATGGTAGGATTAGATACAGCCGCAGTACAGGATGTGTCAGGGTTGGGGGTGCAGCTTTTATCTCTGCTTTTATAGAATTTCTGGGCCTCAGACCAAGTTTCCCTCAGGTTGTCTTCAGGCCAAGGTTGCGGTCTGAGATTAACCCTTCCTGTTTTGTAGGGTCCTATTAATAAGGATATGGGAGGATTTCAGCTCTGGGGGCAATACTGAGGAGCAGTGGTCAGCAGTGTGATGTGTATGTAGGAGCAGTGGTCAGCAGTGTGTGATGTGTATGGAGGAGGGGCAGTGGTCAGCAGTGTGTGATGTGTATGGAGGAGCAGTGGTCAGCAGTGTGTGATGTGTATGGAGGAGCAGTGGTCAGCAGTGTGTGATGTGTATGGAGGAGCAGTGGTCAGCAGTGTGATGTGTATGGAGGAGGAGCAGTGGTCAGCAGTGTGTGATGTGTATGGAGGAGCAGTGGTCAGCAGTGTGTGATGTGTATGGAGGAGCAGTGGTCAGCAGTGTGTGATGTGTATGGAGGAGCAGTGGTCAGCAGTGTGTGATGTGTATGGAGGAGCAGTGGTCAGCAGTGTGATGTGTATGGAGGAGGAGCAGTGGTCAGCAGTGTGTGATGTGTATGGAGGAGCAGTGGTCAGCAGTGTGTGATGTGTATGGAGGAGGAGCAGTGGTCAGCAGTGTGTGATGTGTATGGAGGAGTAGTGGTCAGCAGTGTGTGATGTGTATGGAGGAGGGGCAGTGGTCAGCAGTGTGTGATGTGTATGGAGGAGCAGTGGTCAGCAGTGTGTGATGTGTATGGAGGAGCAGTGGTCAGCAGTGTGTGATGTGTATGGAGGAGGGGCAGTGGTCAGCAGTGTGTGATGTGTATGGAGGAGCAGTGGTCAGCAGTGTGATGTGTATGGAGGAGCAGTGGTCAGCAGTGTGTGATGTGTATGGAGGAGGAGCAGTGGTCAGCAGTGTGTGACGTGTATGGAGGAGGAGCAGTGGTCAGCAGTGTGATGTGTATGGAGGAGGGGCAGTGGTCAGCAGTGTGTGATGTGTATGGAGGAGGAGCAGTGGTCAGCAGTGTGTGATGTGTATGGAGGAGGGGCAGTGGTCAGCAGTGTGATGTGTATAGAGGAGGAGCAGTGGTCAGCAGTGTGTGATGTGTATGGAGGAGGAGCAGTGGTCAGCAGTGTGTGATGTGTATGGAGGAGCAGTGGTCAGCAGTGTGTGATGTGTATGGAGGAGCAGTGGTCAGCAGTGTGATGTGTATGGAGGGGCAGTGGTCAGCAGTGTGTGCTGTGTATGGAGGAGCAGTGGTCAGCAGTGTGATGTGTATGGAGGAGCAGTGGTCAGCAGTGTGATGTGTATAGAGGAGGAGCAGTGGTCAGCAGTGTGATGTGTATGGAGGAGGAGCAGTGGTCAGCAGTGTGTGATGTGTATGGAGGAGGAGCAGTGGTCAGCAGTGTGTGATGTGTATGGAGGAGTAGTGGTCAGCAGTGTGTGATGTGTATAGAGGAGCAGTGGTCAGCAGTGTGTGATGTGTATGGAGGCGGAGCAGTGGTCAGCAGTGTGTGATGTGTATGGAGGAGGAGCAGTGGTCAGCAGTGTGTGATGTGTATGGAGGAGGAGCAGTGGTCAGCAGTGTGTGATGTGTATGGAGGAGGAGCAGTGGTCAGCAGTGTGATGTGTATGTAGGAGGGGCAGTGGTCAGCAGTGTGATGTGTATGGAGGAGGAGCAGTGGTCAGCAGTGTGATGTGTATGGAGGAGGGGCAGTGGTCAGCAGTGTGTGATGTGTATGGAGGAGGAGCAGTGGTCAGCAGTGTGATGTGTATAGAGGAGGAGCAGTGGTCAGCAGTGTGATGTGTATGTAGGAGGGGCAGTGGTCAGCAGTGTGATGTGTATGGAGGAGGAGCAGTGGTCAGCAGTGTGATGTGTATGGAGGAGGGGCAGTGGTCAGCAGTGTGTGATGTGTATGGAGGAGGAGCAGTGGTCAGCAGTGTGTGATGTGTATGGAGGAGGGACAGTGGTCAGCAGTGTGTGATGTGTATGGAGGAGCAGTGGTCAGCAGTGTGTGATGTGTATGGAGGAGGAGCAGTGGTCAGCAGTGTGTGATGTGTATGGAGGAGCAGTGGTCAGCAGTGTGTGATGTGTATGGAGGAGCAGTGGTCAGCAGTGTGTGATGTGTATGGAGGAGCAGTGGTCAGCAGTGTGTGATGTGTATGGAGGAGCAGTGGTCAGCAGTGTGTGATGTGTATGGAGGAGGGGCAGTGGTCAGCAGTGTGTGATGTGTATGGAGGAGCAGTGGTCAGCAGTGTGTGATGTGTATGGAGGAGCAGTGGTTAGCAGTGTGTGATGTGTATGGAGGAGCAGTGGTCAGCAGTGTGTGATGTGTATGGAGGAGGGGCAGTGGTCAGCAGTGTGATGTGTATGGAGGAGGGGCAGTGGTCAGCAGTGTGTGACGTGTATGGAGGAGGAGCAGTGGTCAGCAGTGTGTGACGTGTATGGAGGAGGAGCAGTGGTCAGCAGTGTGTGATGTGTATGCAGGAGCAGTGGTCAGCAGTGTGTGATGTGTATGGAGGAGGAGCAGTGGTCAGCAGTGTGTGATGTATATGGAGGAGGAGCAGTGGTCAGCAGTGTGTGATGTGTATGGAGGAGGAGCAGTGGTCAGCAGTGTGTGATGTGTATGGAGGAGGAGCAGTGGTCAGCAGTGTGTGATGTATATGGAGGAGGAGCAGTGGTCAGCAGTGTGTGATGTGTATGGAGGAGCAGTGGTCAGCAGTGTGTGATGTGTATGGAGGAGGAGCAGTGGTCAGCAGTGTGTGATGTATATGGAGGAGGAGCAGTGGTCAGCAGTGTGTGATGTGTATGGAGGAGGAGCAGTGGTCAGCAGTGTGTGATGTGTATGCAGGAGCAGTGGTCATCAGTGTGATGTGTATGGAGGAGGAGCAGTGGTCAGCAGTGTGTGATGTGTATGGAGGAGGAGCAGTGGTCAGCAGTGTGTGATGTGTATGGAGGAGGAGCAGTGGTCAGCAGTGTGTGATGTGTATGGAGGGGCAGTGGTCAGCAGTGTGATGTGTATGGAGGAGGAGCAGTGGTCAGCAGTGTGTGATGTGTATGGAGGAGGAGCAGTGGTCAGCAGTGTGTGATGTGTATGGAGGAGGAGCAGTGGTCAGCAGTGTGTGATGTGTATGGAGGAGGGACAGTGGTCAGCAGTGTGATGTGTATGGAGGAGGAGCAGTGGTCAGCAGTGTGTGATGTGTATGGAGGAGGAGCAGTGGTCCGCAGTGTGTGATGTGTATGGAGGAGGAGCAGTGGTCAGCAGTGTGTGATGTGTATGGAGGAGGAGCAGTGGTCAGCAGTGTGTGATGTGTATGGAGGAGGAGCAGTGGTCAGCAGTGTGTGATGTGTATGGAGGAGAAGCAGTGGTCAGCAGTGTGTGATGTGTATGGAGGAGTAGTGGTCAGCAGTGTGTGATGTGTATAGAGGAGCAGTGGTCAGCAGTGTGTGATGTGTATGGAGGCGGAGCAGTGGTCAGCAGTGTGTGATGTGTATGGAGGAGGGGCAGTGGTCAGCAGTGTGTGATGTGTATAGAGGAGCAGTGGTCAGCAGTGTGTGATGTGTATGGAGGAGGGGCAGTGGTCAGCAGTGTGTGATGTGTATGGAGGAGGAGCAGTTGTCAGCAGTGTGTGATGTGTATGGAGGAGGAGCAGTGGTCAGCAGTGTGTGATGTGTATGGAGGAGGAGCAGTGGTCAGCAGTGTGATGTGTATGGAGGAGGGGCAGTGGTCAGCAGTGTGTGATGTGTATGGAGGAGCAGTGGTCAGCAGTGTGTGATGTGTATGGAGGGGCAGTGGTCAGCAGTGTGTGATGTGTATGGAGGAGGAGCAGTGGTCAGCAGTGTGTGATGTGTATGGAGGAGGGGCAGTGGTCAGCAGTGTGATGTGTATGGAGGAGGAGCAGTGGTCAGCAGTGTGTGATGTGTATGGAGGAGGGGCAGTGGTCAGCAGTGTGTGATGTGTATGGAGGAGGAGCAGTGGTCAGCAGTGTGATGTGTATGGAGGAGGGGCAGTGGTCAGCAGTGTGATGTGTATGGAGGAGGAGTAGTGGTCAGCAGTGTGTGATGTGTATGGAGGAGGGGCAGTGGTCAGCAGTGTGTGATGTGTATGGAGGAGGAGCAGTGGTCAGCAGTGTGATGTGTATGGAGGAGGGGCAGTGGTCAGCAGTGTGTGATGTGTATGGAGGAGGAGCAGTGGTCAGCAGTGTGTGATGTGTATGGAGGAGCAGTGGTCAGCAGTGTGTGATGTGTATGGAGGAGCAGTGGTCAGCAGTGTGATGTGTATGGAGGGGCAGTGGTCAGCAGTGTGATGTGTATAGAGGAGGAGCAGTGGTCAGCAGTGTGTGATGTGTATGGAGGAGGGGCAGTGGTCAGCAGTGTGTGATGTGTATGGAGGAGGAGCAGTGGTCAGCAGTGTGTGATGTGTATGGAGGAGGGGCAGTGGTCAGCAGTGTGTGACGTGTATGGAGGAGGGGCAGTGGTCAGCAGTGTGTGATGTGTATGGAGGAGGGGCAGTGGTCAGCAGTGTGTGATGTGTATGGAGGAGGAGCAGTGGTCAGCAGTGTGTGATGTGTATGGAGGAGGAGCAGTGGTCAGCAGTGTGTGATGTGTATGGAGGAGTGGCAGTGGTCAGCAGTGTGTGATGTGTATGCAGGAGCAGTGGTCAGCAGTGTGTGATGTGTATGGAGGAGGAGCAGTGGTCAGCAGTGTGTGATGTGTATGAAGGAGTGGCAGTGGTCAGCAGTGTGATGTGTATGGAGTAGTTGTACACAGTATCCGTGTTGGTCACCTCTGTGCTCTCTTTATATACCTTTGCTTCCCATGCAGTGAGTGCTGTAGATATATAGAAGCTATAATATTATATGAAATAACAATACTTGGAGTGATAATAGTAATAATATGAATCGGGGCCCATTGTTTGTCCATTTGATGTATTGGCTGCTTGTTGAATGAGTCAGTAAATGCCATAAAACCCACAGGAGACCTGTCTGTTTCTCCATCCCGGACGAGCCCCCAAATCCTTGTAGATAGAACAATATATAGGATGTATTTGTGCTTTGTACATAGATTACGCTTTGCTGGCGGTGCCCAACCTTTGTTTTTATTTGTCTTCACACCCCCGTCGTGACGTCAGGCCACACCCCTCAATGCAAGCCCCCCATAGACTTGCATTGAGGGGGCATGGCCTGATGTCCCGAGAGGACCAGGCCGACCCCCGCAGTGCACTCACAGCATTCGGAACTAAATGTTCCGAACGCAGCCAGAACACTGGCCAGTGGAGTACCCCTTTAAGTTATAATTCTATAATCCTTTTGGGTATATGAGGGTTGTAGTGACGGGTCCTCAGCAGTGGGTGCTGCCCGTCATACATTGGGGTATGGTGGGGGATTCATGTCCGTGGTCTGTGATGTTCTCTGTACTTACGTTGTGTGTTTCTTTTGTGCAGTGGGAAGAGGTAAGTGGCTACGATGAGAACATGAACACCATCCGGACCTACCAGGTGTGCAACGTCTTCGAGTCCAATCAGAACAACTGGCTGAGGACCAAGTACATCCGGCGGCGGGGCGCGCACAGGATCCACGTGGAGATGAAGTTCTCCGTCCGGGACTGTAGCAGCATTCCCAATGTCACCGGGTCCTGTAAAGAGACCTTTAACCTTTATTATTACGAATCGGAAAGTGACTCTGCCACCAAAACCTTCCCCCCCTGGATGGAGACGCCTTGGGCCAAGGTGGACACCATAGCGGCTGATGAGAGCTTCTCCCAGGTGGATCTGGGGGGCCGTGTCATGAAGATTAACACCGAGGTGCGAAGTTTTGGCCCCGTTTCAAAGAATGGTTTTTACCTGGCCTTCCAGGATTATGGCGGTTGTATGTCTCTTATTGCCGTGCGGGTTTATTACCGGAAGTGTCCGCGGATTATTCAGAATGGCGCAGTGTTTCAGGAAACCTTGTCTGGGGCGGAGAGCACGTCTTTGGTGGCAGCTCGAGGGAGTTGTATACCCAACGCGGAGGAGGTAGATGTCCCCATCAAACTGTACTGTAATGGAGATGGAGAGTGGCTGGTGCCCATTGGCCGCTGTATGTGTAAAGCTGGGTACGAGTCTGCGGAGAACGGCACCGTGTGCAGAGGTAAATATACACGTCTTCTACGAGGATTACATGTGTTATATCAGGGGGTGTATGTTCTATATATGTGGGGATATGGGGGTGTATATTCTATATATGTTGGGATATGGGGGTGTATATTCTATATATAAGTGGGGATATGGGGGTGTATATTCTATATATATGTGGGGATATGGGGGTGTATATTCTATATATGTTTGGGGATATGGGGGTGTATGTTCTATATATGTGGGGATATGGGGGTGTATATTCTATATATGTGGGGATATGGGGGTGTATGTTCTATATATGTGGGGATATGGGGGTGTATATTCTATATATGTGGGGATATGGGGGTGTATATTCTATATATGTGGGGATATGGGGGTGTATATTCTATATATGTGGGGATATGGGAGTGTATATTCTATATATGTGGGGATATGGGGGTGTATATTATATATATATGTGGGGATATGGGGTGTATATTCTATATATGTGGGGATATGGGGTGTATATTCTATATATGTGGGGATATGGGATGTATATTCTATATATGTGGGGATATGGGGTGTATATTCTATATATGTGGGGATATGGGGTGTATATTCTATATATGTGGGGATATGGGGTGTATATTCTATATATGTGGGGATATGGGGTGTATATTCTATATATGTGGGGATATGGGATGTATATTCTATATATGTGGGGATATGGGGTGTATATTCTATATATGTGGGGATATGGGGTGTATATTCTATATATCGGGGTGTATATTCTATATATGTGGGGATATGGGGGTGTATATTCTAAGATATGTGGGTGTATATTCTATATATGTGGGGATATGGGGTGTATATTCTATATATGTGGGGGATATGGGGTGTATATTCTATATATGGGGGTGTATATTCTATATATGTGGGGATGATGGGGTGTATATTCTATATATGTGGGGATATGGGGTGTATATTCTATATATGGGGGTGTATATTCTATATATGTGGGGATGATGGGGTGTATATTCTATATATGTGGGGATATGGGGTGTATATTCTATATATGGGGGTGTATATTCTATATATGTGGGGATATGGGGTGTATATTCTATATATGGGGGTGTATATTCTATATATGTGGGGATGATGGGGTGTATATTCTATATATGTGGGGATATGGGGTGTATATTCTATATATGGGGGTGTATATTCTATATATGTGGGGATGATGGGGTGTATATTCTATATATGGGGGTGTATATTCTATACATGTGGGGATATGGGGTGTATATCACTTATGGGGTAATATATTACATGGAGAATTTGGGGTAGTGTATATATTACATATCTGGTAGTATATTATGTGGGGGATATGAGCGATTTAATATATATGGGGGTGTATATTACACATATGGTAATATATTACATAGAGTATATCAAGGAGAATATATTAAACATGCAGTAGAATATTAAATGGATTATATGAGAGAGTCTATATAATATGTATGTGGGGATATGCGGGTGTATGTTACATATAGTTACATAGTTACATAGTTAGTACGGTCGAAAAAAGACATATGTCCATCAAGTTCAACCAGGGAATTAAGGGGTAGGGGTGTGGCGCGATATTGAGGAAGGGATGAGATTTTATATTTCTTCATAAGCATTAATCTTATTTTGTTCCAGGAATGTATCTAATCCTGTTTTAAAGCTGTTAATTGTTCCTGCTGTGACCAGTTCCTGAGGTAGACTGTTCCATAAGTTCACAGTTCTCATGGTAAAGAAGGCGTGTCGCCCCTTGAGACTAAACTTTTTCTTCTCCAGACGGAGGGAGTGCCCCCTCGTCCTTTGGGGGGGTTTAACCTGGAACAGTTTTTCTCCATATTTTTTGTATGGGCCATTTATATACTTATATACGTTTATCATATCCCCCCTTAAACGTCTCTTCTCAAGACTAAACAATTGTAACTCCTTTAATCGCTCCTCATAGCTAAGATGTTCCATGCCCCATATTAGTTTAGTCGCTCGTCTCTGCACCCTTTCCAACTCCGCAGTGTCCCTTTTATGGACAGGTGCCCAAAACTGAACAGCATATTCCAGGTAAGGCCGTACCAATGATTTATAAAGGGGGATTATTATGTCCCTGTCCCTTGAGTCCATGCCTCTTTTGATACATGACAATATCCTGCCGGCTTTGGAAGCAGCAGCCTGACATTGCATGTTATTCTGTAGTCTGTGATCTACAAGTCACCCAGATCCTTCTCTACCAGTGACTCTGCCAGTTTAATCCCCCCTAAGACATACGATGCTGCAGGTTATTAGTACCCAGATGCATAACTTTACATTTATCCACATTGAACCTCATTTGCCAAGTGGATGCCCAGACACTTAGTCTATCCAAGTCATCTTGTAACTTATGCACATCCTCTATAGACTGTACCGTGCTACAAAGCTTGGTGTCATCTGCAAAGATAGAAACAGAGCTGTTATTACCATCCTCTATATACCCAGCCCCCCTCTATATACACAGCCCCCCCTCTATATACACATCCTCTATAGACTGTACTGTGCTACAAAGCTTGGTGTCATCTGCAAAGATAGAAACAGAGCTGTTAATACCGTCCTCTATATCATTAATAAATAAATTAAACAACAGCGGGCCCAGTACTGAACCTTGGGGTACACCACTAATAACCGGGGACCAATCAGAGTACGAATCATTGACCACCACTCTCTGGGTACGATCCATGAGCCAGTGTTCAATCCAGTTACAAACTAAAATTTCCAAACCCAAAGACCTTAACTTACCTGTCAGACGTCTATGAGGGACAGTATCAAATGCTTTAGCAAAATCCAGAAACACTATATCCACAGCCATTCCTCTATATACACAGCCCCCTCTATATACACAGCCCCCCCCCCTCTATATACACAGCCCCCCTCTATATCCACAGCCATTCCTCTGTCAAGGCTTCTACTCACCTCTTCATAAAAGCAAATTAGATTGGTTTGACAACTTCTATCCTTAGTAAACCCATGCTGGCTATCACTTATAATACAATTATCCCCTATGTATTCCTGTATGTAATCCCTTATAAGTCCTTCAAACAATTTACCCACAATGCACGTTAAACTTACCGGTCTATAGTTTCCTGGGGAAGACCTAGAGCCCTTTTTGAAGATTGGCACCACATTCGCCTTGCGCCAGTCCCTTGGCACAATACCAGACACCAGAGAATCTCTAAATATCATGAACAGGGGTACAGATATTACTGAACTTACCTCTCTAAGAACTCTTGGGTGTAGTCCATCCGGTCCTGGGGATTTGCTTACATTTATATCACTTAACTTACCTTGTACCATCTCTACATTAAGCCAGTTCAGTACATTACATGATGTGTTACCAGCACTGACCTGGCCAATGTCAGCTCCTTCTTCCATAGTGTATACAGAACTAAAGAACCCATTCAGTAGCTTCGCCTTCTCTTGATCGCCTGTGACAACCTCCCCATTATCATTATTAAGGGGTCCTACATGCTCTGTCCTTGGTTTTTTTGCATTTATATGTCTAAAAAAATATTTAGGATTAGTTTTGCTTTCTTTAGCCACCTGTCTCTCATTTTGAATTTTTGCTGTTTTTATTACATTTTTACAGATTTTATTAAGCTCCTTGTACTGTTTAAATGTTATAGCTGACCCATCAGATTTGTATTTTTTGAAGGCAATTTTTTTGTTGTTTATTGCTCTTTTAACCTCATGTGTCAGCCATGTAGGATTTAGTTTTAATGGTTTATATTTGTTCCCCTTTGGTATATATTTAGCTGTATAGTTATTTAGAGTTGATTTAAAGATGTCCCATTTACCTTCTGTATCAGTATTTGAGAACACCTCCCCCCAGTCTATGTCCTGTAGTGCAGCCCTCAGCCCAGGGAAATTTGCCTTTTTAAAGTTATATGTTTTTGCCTTCCCCGCCTGTCTTTGTTTTCTACATTTTAAGTCAAAAGTAACTATATTGTGGTCGCTATTCCCAAGGTTTTCCCGCACAGTTACATTACCAACCAGCTCTGCGTTGTTGGAAATGATCAGATCCCACAAGGCATCACTTCTTGTTGGGTCCTCCACAAACTGGCCCATAAAATTATCCTGCAATAAATTTAGGAATTGTCGCCCCTTTGTAGTTTTAGCCAACCCCGGACCCCAATCTATATCTGGATAGTTAAAATCTCCCATTATTACCACTGTACCTGCCCGGGCGGCCCTCTCTATTTGTTTATGAAGCTGAACTTCTATCTCTTCAGTGATATTAGGGGGTCTATAGATTACACCAAGAATTATTTTTTCAGTATTTCCCTCCTCTTGTAATTCTACCCACAATGATTCCACATCCTCAGAATCATCACACACTATGGCATCGTTCACACTGACTTTCATACCACTTCTTACATACAGACAGACTCCACCACCTTTTCTGTTCATTCTATCCTTGGGGAACAATGTAAACCCCTGCAGATTGACAGCCCAGTCATGCGAGGAGTCCAGCCATGTCTCAGTGACCCCAACTATATCACCAGCCATGTCTCAGTGACCCCAACTATATCACCAGCCATGTCTCAGTGACCCCAACTAGATCAAAAGCCATGTCTCAGTGACCCCAACTATATCACCAGCCATGTCTCAGTGACCCCAACTATATCACCAGCCATGTCTCAGTGACCCCAACTATATCAATATGTTCCTCCAGTATCAAGGCCTCAAGCTCCCCCATTTTATTTGCTAGGCTTCTGGCATTTGTGAACATACACTTTACATTTCCATCCTTTATGTTATTGGGGTTAATGGGATTCAAGGGTGTAAGTTTTATTTTCCTATGAAGCCTATTCCTATTAACTATTCTAACCCCTCCCTCCGCTCCACCCCCAGGTACATTTATAATTCCCACCTCTCTATCTACACTATCTTCCCCCTCTTTGCTGTAGGTTCCCTCCCCCCAAGTCCCTAGTTTAAACACTCCTCCACCCTTCTAGCCATCTTCTCCCCAAGCACAGCTGCACCCTCCCCATTGAGGTGCAGCCCGTCCCTACGGTAGAGCCGGTAACCGACAACGAAGTCAGCCCAGTTCTCCATGAACCCAAACCCTTCCTTCCTACACCAGCTTCTGAGCCACTTGTTTACCTCCCTGATCTCCCGCTGCCTCTCTGGTGCGGCTCGTGGCACAGGTAATATTTCAGAAAATATTACCTTGGAGGTCCTTGCCTTAAGCTTGCGGCCTAAGTCCCTGAAATCATTTTTAAGGACACTCCACCTACCTCTTACTTTGTCATTGGTGCCAATATGTACCATGACTGCTGGGTCCTCTCCAGCCCCGCCCAACAACCTGTCAACCCGATCCGCGATGTGCCGAACTCGTGCGCCAGGCAGACAACACACTGTTCGGCGATCCCGGTCTTTGTGACAGATTGCCCTGTCTGTCCCCCTAATAATATATATTACATGGAGAATATGAGGGAATGTATATTACATATGTGTTAGTGTATTGTATGTGGGGATATGAGCAGTGTATTTTACACATAATATATTACATGAAGAATATGAGTGGGTGTATGTATTACATATGTGGTAGTATATTATATGTGGCGATATGAGGGTGTATATTACATATGTGGTAATATATTACATGGAGAATACGGGGTAGTGTATATTATACATGCGGTAGGATATTTATAATATGAGGGGGTGTATATATTATGTATATGGTAGTAAATTTATATGTGGGGATATGAGGGTGTATATTACACATGTGGTAATATATTACATGGAGAATACGGGGTAGTGTATATTATACATGCGGTAGAATATTATATTTATAATATGAGGGGGTGTATATATTATGTATGTGGTAGTAAATTTATATGTGGGGATATGAGGGTGTATATTAAACGTGTGATAATATATTATATATATTATATGCATGTGGTAGTGTAGTGTATTATATGTGGGGAAATGAGCAGTGTATTTTACACGTGCTAATATATTACATGAAGAATATGAGGGGGTGTATGTATTACATGTGGATGTATATTACACGTGCTAATATATTACATGAACATAATATTATACATGCGGCCGAATATTACATTCTTTGAATATGAGGGTGTGTGTATGTAGATATATGTGGTATTTTGTTATATTTGGGAAGGTTTTTTATATTTGTGGCATATATACTGTATTACATGGGGAAGGAGTTGGTGCATTTATTATGTTTGCGGTACTATATTTTTCTTCTAGATATTTTTTCTGTACTTTATATGTAGTAGTAGATTACATGGAGGCACTTAGGAGTGTATATTATATATGTAATATTATATTATATGAGAGTTTATATTATATGAAAAATATGTATATATGTATAGGGGTGTGTGTTATATATTGGGTAGCATATTATCCGAGATATATGAGGTGGTGTATATTACATATGTGATATTTTATTACATGAAACATATGAGGAGAATGTATATGACAGTATATTATATGAAGGACAAGTTATTATACAAGTGATTGTATATTATATGGAGGATTTTAGGTAGTATATTATGTGGAGAATATGAGGGGGTGTATGTAATATGTAAGGAATTGTTTATTACATAGAAGATATGAGGCTGTATATTTGTGATTAGTATATAAAGGATATGGGGGGGTGTATATTATATTACGGGGTCATTATAAGGGTCATTTGTTTATACTATATAAAGGATTGCATGTTATATGGAGAATATATAAAGGAGTTTATTATATTGGTAATTTATATACGGTACTATATGGAGGATGTAAGGACGTTTATATTATAATTAAAATAAAGCTTTTTTTGGGGTGTTGCCATAATCGCTTTTTATATTTAAAAATATAAAATGCTACCTCATATATAATATACATCCTATTACATACTACCTCATATATAAAATACACCCCATTATATACTACCTCATATATAATATACATCCCATTATATACTACCTCATATATAATATACACCCCATTATATACTACCTCATATATAAAATACACCCCATTATATACTACCCCATATATAATATACATCCCATTATATACTACCCCATATATAATATACATCCCATTATATACTACCTCATATATAATATACACCCCATTATATACTACCTCATATATAAAATACACCCCATTATATACTACCCCATATATAATATACATCCCATTATATACTACCTCATATATAATATACATCCCATTATATACTACCTCATATATAATATACACCCCATTATATACTACCTCATATATAAAATACACCCCATTATATACTACCCCATATATAATATACATCCCATTATATACTACCTCATATATAATATACACCCCATTATATACTACCTCATATATAATATACACCCCATTATATACTACCTCATATATAATATACACCCCATTATATACTACCTCCTATATAAAATACACCCCATTATATACTACCTCATATATAATATACACCCCATTATATACTACCTCATATATAATATACACCCCATTATATATTACCTCATATATAATATACACCCCATTATATACTACCTCATATAATATACACCCCATTATATACTACCTCATATATAATATACACCCCATTATATACTACCTCATATATAATATACGCTCCCATTATATACTACCTCATATATAATATACACCCCATTATATACTTCCTCATATATAATATATACCCCATTATATACTTCCTCATATATAATATACACCCCATTATATACTACCTCATATATAATATACACCCCATTATATACTACCTCATATATAATATACATCCCATTATATACTACCTCATATATAATATACATCCCATTATTTACTACCTCATATATAATATACACCCCATTATATACTACCTCATATATAATATACACCCCATTATATACTACCTCATATATAATATACATCCCATTATATACTACCTCATATATAATATCCACCCCATTATATACTTCCTCATATATAATATACATCCCATTATATACTACCTCATATATAATATACATCCCATTATATACCACCTCATATATAATATACACCCCATTATATACTACCTCATATATAATATACACCCCATTATATACTACCTCATATATAATATACATCCCATTATATACTATCTCATATATAATATACACCCCATTATATACTACCTCATATATAATATACATCCCATTATATACTACCTCATATATAATATACACTCCATTATATACTACCCCATATATAATATCCACCCCATTATATACTTCCTCATAGATAATATACACCCCATTATATACTACCTCATATATAATATACATCCCATTATATACTACCTCATAGATAATATACACCCCATTATATACTATCTCATATATAATATACACCCCATTATATACTACCTCATATATAATATACACCCCATTATATACTACCTCATATATAATATACATCCCATTATATACTACCTCATAGATAATATACACCCCATTATATACTATCTCATATATAATATACACCCCATTATATACTATCTCATATATAATATACACCCCATTATATACTACCTCATATATAATATACATCCCATTATATACTACCTCATATATAATATACACTCCATTATATACTACCTCATATATAATATACATCCCATTATATACTACCTCATATATAATATACACCCCATTATATACTACCTCATATATAATATACATCCCATTATATACTACCTCATATATAATATACACTCCATTATATACTACCTCATATATAATATACATCCCATTATATACTACCTCATATATAATATACACTCCCTATGTATTCCATATAATATGAAATCACTTATATAATATATACAAACCCCTCATATCCTCCAAATATATTACTTTAGGTCATGTTCAGACTGTAAATATACGGTCATAGTGGGAGATTTACCAAAACCTGTGTAGGGGAAGAGTGGTGCCCATAGCAACCAACCAGATCGCTTCTTTCATTTTTCACAGGTCTGTTTAAAAATGAATCTGATTGGTTGCTATTGGCAACTGCACCACTCTTCCCCTACACAGGTTTTGGTAAATCTCCCCCATAGTCTTTTAACAGACAAAAAAATGGCCACAAAACCGAGCGTAAATAAAAAAAATCCAGTATTTCTTACGCAGTGTGCGCTATATATTATATAAGTGATTTCATATTATATGGAAGACATGGTGGTGTATATTACGTTTGAGGTAATATGCTTACTGAAGGATATAAGGGATGTATATATGATAAGTGATGACATAATATACTGTAGATATGTGGATTTATGTTAAAGGACAACTGCAGCGGTATTACACTTATCCCCTATCCACAGGATAGGGGATAAGTGTTCGATCGCAGGGGTCCGACCGTTGGGACCCCCCACCGCTGATCTCCCTAACGAGGCGCCGCCATAAGTGCTCATGGTGAGCACTAAGGCGCGTAGCGTCGACCTAGAGGTCAACGGTGACTCCCGTCTCCTCCCCGTCCCCATACAGTTCTTTGGGGGATGCGGGGAGGCACGAATGCTGCCTCTCCCATAGAGATGTATGGAGGAGGCGTGCGGGCTGCAACGTCATGCTGCGGCTGGCACGCCCCCTGCACGGGACAGCCGCGGCCCCGTACAGAAGATCACCGGGGGCCCCAGCGTTCGGACCCCCCGCGATCAAACACTTATCCCCTATCTTGAGGATAGGGGATAAGTGTTTGTAACGCTGCAGATGTCCTTTAAGCTTGAGGTAGTACATTGCATAGAGGATATAACATTGCGTATATTATATGGTGGATATGAGGTGGTGTATGTATTATAAAAGTAATTATACAATATGAAAGATATGGGTTGTATGTTATGTTCATAGTAGTGTATTGCATGGAGGATATAATGTGGTTTATATTATTTATGAGGTTGTATATAATAAGGGGGATACAACAGGATGAATATTATAATTAATATACTATATTATATGGAGATCATAAGGTGGTGTATGTATTATAAGTAATTATATAATATATGGAAGATATGGGGGTGTATGTTATGTTTGAAGTAGTATATTGCATGGAGGATACAAGGTTATATATATTATATTAGGGGGGGGGTGTATATGTTATATATGGAGGGGTGTAAGTCTTGGCTACATGTTTTCTATGTGGCTTAGCATCTCTCAGGCTGTAGTATGTGTCCTCTATGTGTAGTGGACATTTCTTGATGATGGGGGTCATAGTGCCCCCGGTTAGTTGGTGATAGCCGTCCTATATCCACGTCATGTGATCGGATATGTGGGGACGGCAGCCGGTGCACACAGCTCCTGTTGGAGCATTTCCATGAACGTTGCTGGCAGCGTCACAGGTCCTGCCCCCCTTACCCACCCACATGGCATTGTCTTATAAAGACATATTCTTTTTTTCTCATCTGATTGTAGAGTTGTTTTTATTCCTGTTTACTTCTATTGGAGGGTATAGCGGGCATGCTGTGTGACCTGTGCTGGGAGGGGAGCTGTGAACAATACCTATGGGAGAGTGTAGTGAGCATGCTCTGTGACCTGTACAGGGAGGGGAGCTGTGACCATCTCTTATGGAGAGTGTAGTGAGCATGCTCTGTGACCTGTACAGGGAGGGGAGCTGTGACCATCTCTTATGGAGAGTGTAGTGAGCATGCTCTGTGACCTGTACAGGGAGGGGAGCTGTGACCATCTCTTATGGAGAGTGTAGTGAGCATGCTCTGTGACCTGTACAGGGAGGGGAGCTGTGACCATCTCTTATTGAGTGTGTAGTGAGCATTCTCTGTGACCTGTACAGGGAGGGGAGCTGTGACCATCTCTTATGGAGAGTGTAGTGAGCATGCTCTGTGACCTGTACAGGGAGGGGATCTATGACCATCTCTTATGGAGTGTGTAGTGAGCATGCTCTGTGACCTGTACAGGGAGGGGATCTATGACCATCTCTTATGGAGTGTGTAGTGAGCATGCTCTGTGACATCACCTATTGACTTCCATGGGTGATGGTGCTTGTTTTCTCGTGTTGGATCCCGTTGTTTTTTCGTACACGTTGCGTCACGAGAGGTGAGGTCGGCCAACGAGCAGTTAAAGAATGTTGTGAAGCAGTGGTCTCCAAACTATGGACCTCCAGCTGTTGCAAAACTACAACTCCCAGCATGCCCGGACAGCCAACGGCTGTAAGTTTCTTGTGTCCTTGTCACTTGGGGTCCATCACATAGCCCCCTCTTAGAGCCAGACCCCCGAAACGCATTCAGTATTTTATCAAATGTTCCCGGGGAGAATGATTAAAGGGGTACTTTGGTGGAAAACTTTGTTTTTTAAATCAACTGGTGCCAGAAAGTTAAACAGATTTGTAAATTGCTTCTATTGAAAAAATCTTAATCCTTCCAGTACTTATTATCTGCTGAATACTACAGAAGAAATTATTTTCTTTTTGGAACCCAGTGCTCTCTGCTGACATCTCTGTCCATTTTAGGAACTGTCCAGAGTAGGCCCATAGCAAACACATGCTGCTCTGGACAGTTCCTAAAATGGACAGAGATGTCAGCAGAGAGCACTGGGTTCCTAAAAGAAAATAGTTTCCTCTTTAGTATTCAGCAGCTAATAAGTACTGGAAGGATTAAGATTTTTTTTAATAGAAGTAATTTACAAATCTGTTTAACTTTCTGGCACCAGTTGATTTAAGAAACAACGTTTTCCACCGGAGTACCCCTTTAACCCCTTGCCTGGCACATTTCGGGGGGATTTTACACCTCTTCAGACTGGCTTCATTTTCTCCACAGGAGACCCCTGGGTGATCATCACTCTGTGGGGTCCATGGACATCTGGTTATGCCGAGTTCCTATTTTTATTGTGCTGTGGGTGATGGGTAATGGAGTTGTGGGGTTGGGACACAGAGAAGTTGGAACATAGGACGTGGGTGAGGGGGTCGGGGTCGGGACACTGGGAGGGCAAGGGTCAGAAATGGGACACAGCGCACACTCACCACCACTGTGCTGCCAGAAGATCTTGTCTATGTGTCTGTTGGATGATATGGGGATTGGTGATCACTATTGGGGAATTTATAGAGATCTGGTGATCACTATTGTGGGGGGCGCTGTGAGGTCAGGTGATTAATATTGGGAAACAGTGAAGTCTTGTGAGTATTATTTGGGGTACAGTAAAGTCAGAGGATCACTATTGTGTTGCACGGTTATGTCCGGTGATTACTATTGTACACTGTGACGTTGAATACTCACTGCAGTGGGTAAAATGAGGTCACTAGATCACTAGTGTAGTGCGCTGTAAGATCAGATGATCACTATTGTGGTGCACGATGAGGTCAGATGATAACTAGTGTAGCGTGCTGAGTGGTCAGATAATCACTAGTGTAGTGCGCTAAATGGTCAGATGATCACTAGTGTAGTGCGCGGAATGGTCAGGTGATCACTAGTGTAGTGCGCTGAATGGTCAGGTGATCACTAGTGTAGTGCGCTGAATGGTCAGGTGATCACTAGTGTAGTGCGCTGAATGGTCAGGTGATCACTAGTGTAGTGCGCTGAAAGGTTATATGATCACTAGTGTAATGCACCGAGAGAGAGGTTAGATGATCACTAGTGTAGTGCGTCCAGACGTCAGATGATCACTAGTGTAGTGCGTCCAGACGTCAGATGATCACTAGTGTAGTGCGCTGAAAGGTCAGATAATCACTATTGTAGTGCGCTGAGAGGTTAGATGATCACTGGTGTAGTGCACTGGGAGGTCAGTTAATCACTAGTGTAGCATACTGAGATGTCAGATGGATCGCTAGTGTAAGTGCGCTGAGAGAGGGAGGTTAGATGATCACTAGTGTAAGTGCGCTGAGAGAGGGAGGTTAGATGATCACTAGTGTAAGTGCGCTGAGAGAGGGAGGTTAGATGATCACTAGTGTAAGTGCGCTGAGAGAGGGAGGTTAGATGATCACTAGTGTAGTGCGCTGAGAGGAGGTTAGATGATCACTAGTGTAGTGCGCTGAGAGAAGGTTAGATGATCACTACTGTAGTGCGATGAGAGGAGGTTAGATGATCACTAGTGTAGTGCGATGAGAGGAGGTTAGATGATCACTAGTGTAGTGCTCTGAGAGAGAGAGAGGTTAGATGATCACTAGTATAAGTGTGCTGAGAGAGGGAGGTTAGATGATCACTAGTATAAGTGCGCTGAGACGAGGTTAGATGATCACTAGTGTAGTGCGCTGAGAGAAGGAGGTTAGATGATCACTAGTGTAGTGCGCTGAGAGAGGGAGGTTAGATGATCACTAGTGTAGTGCGCTGAGAGAGGGAGGTTAGATGATCACTAGTGTAGTGCGCTGAGAGGAGGTTAGATGATCACTACTGTAGTGCGATGAGAGGAGGTTAGATGATCACTAGTGTAGTGCGATGAGAGGAGGTTAGATGATCACTAGTGTAGTGCTCTGAGAGAGAGAGAGGTTAGATGATCACTAGTATAAGTGTGCTGAGAGAGGGAGGTTAGATGATCACTAGTATAAGTGCGCTGAGACGAGGTTAGATGATCACTAGTGTAGTGCGCTGAGAGAAGGAGGTTAGATGATCACTAGTGTAGTGCGCTGAGAGAGGGAGGTTAGATGATCACTACTGTAGTGCGATGAGAGAGAGGTTAGATGATCACTAGTGTAGTGCGCTGAGAGGAGGTTAGATGATCACTAGTGTAAGTGCGCTGAGAGAGAGGTTAGATGATCACTAGTGTAGTGCGCTGAGAGAGGGAGGTTAGATGATCACTAGTGTAAGTGCGCTGAGAGGAGGTTAGATGATCACTAGTGTAGTGCGCTGAGAGAGGGAGGTTAGATGATCACTAGTGTAAGTGCGCTGAGAGGAGGTTAGATGATCACTAGTGTAAGTGCGCTGAGAGAGGGAGGTTAGATGATCACTAGTGTAAGTGCGCTGAGAGAGAGGTTAGATGATCACTAGTGTAGTGCGCTGAGAGAGGGAGGTTAGATGATCACTAGTGTAAGTGCGCTGAGAGAGGGAGGTTAGATGATCACAAGTGTAAGTGCGCTGAGAGAGGGAGGTTAGATGATCACTAGTGTAGTGCGATGAGAGGAGGTTAGATGATCACTAGTGTAGTGCGATGAGAGGAGGTTAGATGATCACTAGTGTAGTGCGATGAGAGGAGGTTATATGATCACTAGTGTAGTGCTCTGAGAGAGAGAGAGGTTAGATGATCACTAGTGTAGTGCGCTGAGAGGAGGTTAGATGATCACTAGTGTAGTGCGATGAGAGGAGGTTAGATGATCACTAGTGTAGTGCGCTGAGAGGAGGTTAGATGATCACTAGTGTAGTGCGATGAGAGGAGGTTAGATGATCACTAGTGTAGTGCTCTGAGAGAGAGGTTAGATGATCACTAGTATAAGTGCGCTGAGACGAGGTTAGATGATCACTAGTGTAGTGCGCTGAGAGAAGGAGGTTAGATGATCACTACTGTAGTGCGATGAGAGAGAGGTTAGATGATCACTAGTGTAGTGCGCTGAGAGGAGGTTAGATGATCACTAGTGTAAGTGCGCTGAGAGAGGGAGGTTAGATGATCACTAGTGTAAGTGCGCTGAGAGAGGGAGGTTAGATGATCACTAGTGTAGTGCGATGAGAGGAGGTTAGATGATCACTAGTGTAGTGCGATGAGAGGAGGTTAGATGATCACTAGTGTAGTGCGATGAGAGGAGGTTAGATGATCACTAGTGTAGTGCGATGAGAGGAGGTTAGATGATCACTAGTGTAGTGCGATGAGAGGAGGTTAGATGATCACTAGTGTAGTGCGATGAGAGGAGGTTAGATGATCACTACTGTAGTGCGATGAGAGGAGGTTAGATGATCACTAGTGTAGTGCGATGAGAGGAGGTTAGATGATCCCTAGTGTAAGTGCGCTGAGAGGAGGTTAGATGATCACTAGTGTAAGTGCGCTGAGAGGAGGTTAGATGATCACTAGTGTAAGTGCGCTGAGAGGAGGTTAGATGATCACTAGTGTAGTGCGCTGAGAGAGGGAGGTTAGATGATCACTAGTGTAGTGCGATGAGAGGAGGTTAGATGATCACTAGTGTAGTGCGATGAGAGGGAGGTTAGATGATCACTAGTATAAGTGCGCTGAGAGAGGGAGGTTAGATGATCACTAGTGTAGTGCGATGAGAGGAGGTTAGATGATCACTAGTGTAGTGCGCTGAGAGGAGGTTAGATGATCACTAGTGTAGTGCGATCAGAGGAGGTTAGATGATCACTAGTGTAGTGCGATGAGAGAGGTTAGATGATCACTAGTATAAGTGCGCTGAGAGGTCAGATGATTATTTTTGGGGAGTACTGTGAATGGAAATGATCACTGTCTTGGGCACAATGAGATCTTGTGATCACTATTGTGGTGCAATGGAGTCCAGGTAATTACTGTTGTGGTGTGCTCTGAGGTCGGATGATCTCTGCCATGAATGTGGTGAGGTCAGGTCATCACTTTTGGGTGTATATTGAGGTTGTGTAATTTTGGTCCGGTGAAAGGTGATGATCACTGTGGGGGCTCATTGTGAGGTCAGATGATCACTGTTGTGAGTGCACTGAAGCCTGATCACTACTGTAGCGAACTGAAGTCTGATGATCACTATTGGGCAAATGATTTGGCATGATGAGAGCTAGTGATCAGTGTGAGGTCAGGTGATCACTGTTGTGGGCACAGTGATGTCAGGTGATCTCTGTTGTGGGCACAGTGAGGTCAGGTGATCTCTGTTGTGGGCACAGTGAGGCCAGGTGATTACTGTTGTGGGCACAGTGAGGCCAGGTGATTACTGTTGTGGGCACAGTGAGGTCAGGTGATTACTGTTGTGGGCACAGTGAAGTCAGGTGATTACTGTTGTGGGCACGGTGAGGCAAGGTGATCTCTGTTGTGGGCACAGTGAGGTCAGGTGATCTCTGTTGTGGGCACAGTGAGGCCAGGTGATTACTGTTGTGGGCACAGTGAGGCCAGGTGATTACTGTTGTGGGCACGGTGAGGTCAGGTGATTACTGTTGTGGGCACGGTGAGGTCAGGGGATCTCTGTTGTGGGCACAGTGAGGTCAGGTGATTACTGTTGTGGGCACGGTGAGGTCAGGTGATTACTGTTGTGGGCACGGTGAGGTCAGGTGATTACTGTTGTGGGCACAGTGAGGTCAGGTGATTACTGTTGTGGGCACAGTGAGGTCAGGTGATTACTGTTGTGGGCACAGTGAGGTCAGGTGATTACTGTTGTGGGCACGGTGAGGTCAGGTGATTACTGTTGTGGGCACGGTGAGGTCAGGGGATCTCTGTTGTGGGCACAGTGAGGTCAGGTGATTACTGTTGTGGGCACGGTGAGGTCAGGTGATTACTGTTGTGGGCACGGGGAAGTCAGGTGATTATTGTTGTGGGCACGGGGAAGTCAGGTGATCTCTGTTGTGGGCACGGTGAGGTCAGGTGATTACTGTTGTGGGCACGGTGAGGTCAGGTGATCACTGTTGTGGGCACGGGGAAGTCAGGTGATCTCTGTTGTGGGCACGGTGAGGTCAGGTGATCACTGTTGTGGGCACAGTGAGGTCAGGTGATCTCTGTTGTGGGCACGGGGAGGTCAGGTGATCACTGTTGTGGGCACAGTGAGGTCAGGTGATCTCTGTTGTGGGCACGGGGAGGTCAGGTGATCACTGTTGTGGGCATGGGGAGGTCCACTGATTGGAGGAGTTGCACTTGGTGATCCTGGTGCCCAATGCTGGTGGCTGGTACGACTGACACTGACGCCGGTATCTGGAGCTGTACACTTGTTATGAAGCCGTCTCTGCCATCTCTGGAGTCTCAGAATGTGTGCGCGGTGGAGTCGGCGCGGTGGCGGCAGGATACGTCTTTGTCAAAGCTTTGGAAGCCTCCAACCTTCTCTAATTAAAGACAATTACTGCTTTCAGCCTCCTCACAGCTCCGCTCCGCTGTTTGCAAACACACAGCTGCCGAGGCTTTTGTCGCAGCAATTCCTCCCTCCTCCCTCCTGTCACGTCTCGCCTACTACAGGCGGTGTGCTTCCTGACACCGAACCGACGAGACTGCAAGGGTTAAATCCTCCCGCCGGCTGAGCTAGGTGTTCTGTGGATGGCCACAGACCTCAGGTCACTGTGCTGAGTGTGACCACATGGGGGCGTCCTGGGAGATTGGGACCTCATCATGTATGATCATAGATAACAAGGACAATATCTACTGTATATAGAGATAATGGGCTATATCTACTGTATATAGAGATAACAGGGGAATATATCTACTGTATATAGAGATAACAAGGACAATATCTACTATATATAGAGATAACAGGGAATATATCTACTCTATATAGAGATAACAGGGTTATATCTGCTGTATATAGAGATAAGAGGGGCTATATCTACTGTATATAGAGATAACAGGCTATATCTACTGTATATAGAGATAACAGGGGAATATATCTACTGTATATAGAGATAACAAGGACAATATCTACTGTATATAGAGATAAGAGGAGCTATATCTACTGTATATAGAGATAACAGGGCTATATCTACTGTATATAGAGATAACAAGGACAATATCTACTATATATAGAGATAACAGGGAATATATCTACTGTATATAGAGATAACAGGGTTATATCTGCTGTATATAGAGATAAGAGGGGCTATATCTACTGTATATAGAGATAACAGGGGAATATATCTACTGTATATAGAGATAACAAGGACAATATCTACTGTATATAGAGATAAGAGGGGCTATATCTACTGTATATAGAGATAACAAGGACAATATCTACTATATATAGAGATAACAGGGAATATATCTACTGTATATAGAGATAACAACAAGGATATATCTACTGTATATAGAGAGAACAGGGAATATATCTACTGTATATAGAGATAACGGAATATATCTACTGTATATATAGATAACAGAGGCTATATCTACTGTATATAGAGAAAAGAGGGGCTATATCTACTGTATATAGAGATAAGAGGGAATATATCTACTGTATATAGAGATAACAGGGCTATATCTACTGTATATAGAGATAACAGGGCTATATCTACTGTATATAGAGATAACGGGCTATATCTACTGTATATAGAGATAACAGGGCTATATAATGTATATAGAGATAATAGGGCTATATCTACTGTATATATAGATAAAAGGGAATATATCTACTGTATATAGATATAAGAGGGGCTATATCTTCTGTATATAGAGATAACAGGGCTATATCTACTGTATATAGAGATAACAGGGGCTATATCTACTGTATATAGAGATAACAGGGGCTATATCTTCTGTATATAGAGATAACAGGGAATATATCTACTGTATATATAGATAAAACGGCTATATCTACTGTATATAGAGATAACGGGCTGTATCTACTGTATCTAATCTAATAATCTGTGGTGCCAAATGTGTACCCAGAGGTTACTGCGGTGTGCTCTGTACTGTACTTGGAGGTGACTGCGGTGTGCTCTGTACTGTACCTGTAGGTGACTGCGGTGTGCTCTGTCCTATACCTGTAGGTGACTGCGGTGTGCTCTGTCCTGTACCTGGTGGTAACTGCATTGTGCTCTGTACTGTACCTGTAGGTGACTGCGGTGTGCTCTGTCCTGTACCTGGTGGTGACTGCGGTATGCTCTGTCCTGTACCTGGTGGTAACTGCGGTGTGCTCTGTACTGTACCTGTAGGTGACTGCGGTGTGCTCTGTCCTATACTTGTAGGTGACTGCGGTGTGCTCTGTCCTGTACCTGGAGGTGACTGTGGTGTGCTCTGTACCCGGAGGAGATTGCGGTGGGCTCTGTCCTGTACCTGGTGGTTACTGCGGTGTGCTCTGTCCTATACCTGGAGGTGACTGCGGTGTGTTCTGTCCTATACCTGGAGGTGACTGCAATGTGCTCTGTCCTATACCTGGTGGTGTGCTCTGTCCTATACCTGGAGGTGACTGCGGTGTGCTTTGTCCTGTACCTGGTGGTGACTGCGGTGTGCTCTGTCCTGTACCTGGAGGTGACTGCGGTGTGCTCTGTACTGTACCTAGTGGTGACTGCGGTGTGCTCTGTACTGTACCTGGTGGTAACTGCGGTGTGCTCTGTCCTGTACCTGGTGGTGACTGCGGTGTGCTCTGTCCTGTACCTGGAGGTGACTGCGGTGCGCTCTGTCCTGTACCTGGAGGTGACTGCGGTGTGCTCTGTCCTGTACCTGGAGGTGACAGCGGTGTGCTCTGTACTGTACCTGGAGGTGACAGCGGTGTGCTCTGTACTGTACCTGGAGGTGACTGCGGTGTGTTCTGTCCTGTACCTGGAGGTGACTGTGGTGCGCTCTGTCCTGTACCTGGTGGGGACTGCGGTGTGCTCTGTCCTGTACCTGGTGGGGACTGCGGTGTGCTCTGTCCTGTACCTGGAGGTGACTGCGGTGTGCTCTGTCCTGTACCTGGAGGTGACTGCGGTGTGCTCTGTCCTGTACCTGGAGGTGACTGCGGTGTGCTCTGTCCTGTACCTGGAGGTGATTGCGGTGTGCTCTGTCCTGTACCTGGAGGTGACTCCGGTGTGCTCTGTCCTGTACCTGGTGGTGACTGCGGTGTGCTCTGTCATGTACCTGGTGGTGACTGTGGTGTGCTCATTCCTGTACCTGGTGGTGACTGCGGTGTGCTCTGTCCTGTACCTGGTGGTGACTGTGGTGTGCTCTGTCCTGTACCTGGTGGTGACTGCGGTGTGCTCTGTCCTGTACCTGGTGGTGACTGCGGTGTGCTCTGTCCTGTACCTGGTGGTGACTGCGGTGTGCTCTGTCCTGTACCTGGTGGTGACTGCGGTGTGCTCTGTCCTGTACCTGGTGGTGACTGCGGTGTGCTCTGTCCTGTACCTGGTGGTGACTGTGGTGTGCTCTGTCCTGTACCTGGTGGTGACTGCGGTGTGCTCTGTCCTGTACCTGGTGGTGACTGCGGTGTGCTCTGTCCTGTACCTGGTGGTGACTGCGGTGTGCTCTGTCCTGTACCTGGTGGTGACTGCGGTGTGCTCTGTCCTGTACCTGGTGGTGACTGCGGTGTGCTCTGTCCTGTACCTGGTGGTGACTGTGGTGTGCTCTGTACTGTACCTAGTGGTGACTGCGGTGTGCTCTGTCCTGTACCTGGTGGTGACTGCGGTGTGCTCTGTCCTGTACCTGGAGGTGACTGCGGTGCGCTCTGTCCTGTACCTGGTGGTGACTGTGGTGTGCTCTGTCCTGTACCTGGTGGTGACTGCGGTGTGCTCTGTCCTGTACCTGGTGGTGACTGCGGTGTGCTCTGTCCTGTACCTGGTGGTGACTGCGGTGTGCTCTGTCCTGTACCTGGTGGTGACTGCGGTGTGCAGTTTAAGTTTCTCTATTAACGCTATAATAAGTAAATCTGTGTCCTCCGCACAGCAGCCTTTGCCATTACCGCTTCTGTGCTGACTACTTATCCTGACTAGAGATATTGATGGGTTAATGCTTGGACTCTCCTGGCACAGTCTGGAATGTTCTTGAAACTGAACACCTTGTGCGCCCCCTCCCCTCCTGCCAGAACATATGATGTCACCTGCCGAGAGGTGTCATGGCGGCCAGAACCTCGCTGGACTTGTGACTTATAATAAAGTAAATCTAGAATTGCTGTTACTAGAAGGAGGGCGGGATCATGAGGGTGCAGGGTGTTATAATGGACAGGTAAGAAGTGCCCCCCCAGTGTTATAATGGACAGGTGATAAGTGACCTCCTCCCCCGGTGTTATAATAGACAGATCCGCCCTGCAGTGGCGTTGTGTTTGTTGGACTGTGAGAAGTACAGGAAGGTGACGGCAGCTGTAGATCGTCCTTCCACCATAATGTTGTAGTCATCACTGTGACGGGTGATGTCTGGGATTATCTGCTCCATTAAGTTTCTGGTATTTTCTGTCATGTTCAGTGGTTTGGCCCCATCTTGTCTCTGTTCGGGCTCTAGAAACCTCTAAGGTGGGGAGATGAGACGATACTGAGCCCTGTACTGGCGGCAGTCATGGTAAGGATGCTGAAACTCTGTGTATTAATGGGATTACTATAGCTAAGCCCTGGGGGACCCGTGAGGTGCCTCCCCCGAGGAGCAGTGGGGCTGTCTTATGGGTGTTTCCCTCGAGGAGCAGTGGGGCTGTCCCCGTGGGGTGCCTCCCCCGAGGAGCAGTGGGGCTGTCTCATGGGTGTTTCCCCCCGAGGAGCAGTGGGGCTGTCTCATAGGTGCCTCCCCCAGGGAGCAGTGGGGCTGTCTCATGGGTTGCCTTCCCCGAGGAGCAGTGGGGCTGTCTCATGGGTGCCTCCCCCGAGGAGCAGTGGGGCTGTCTCATGGGTGCCTCCCCCGAGGAGCAGTGGGGCTGTCTCATGGGTGCCTCCCCCGAGGAGCAGTGGGGCTGTCTCATGGGTGCCTTCCCCGAGGAGCAGTGGGGCTGTCTCATGGGTGCCTCCCCCGAGGAGCAGTGGGGCTGTCTCATGGGGGTTTCTCCTGAGGAGCAGTGGGACTGTCTCATGGGTGCCTCCCCCGAGGAGCAATGGGGCTTTCAAATGGGGTGCCTCCCCCGAGGAGCAGTGGGGCTGTCTCATGGGGTGCCTCCCCCGAGGAGCAGTGGGGCTGTCTCATGGGGTGCCTCCCCCGAGGAGCAGTGGGGCTGTCTCATGGGGTGCCTCCCCCGAGGAGCAGTGGGGCTGTCTCATGGGATGCCTCCCCCGAGGAGCAGTGGGGCTGTCTCATGGGGTGCCTCCCCCGAGGAGCAGTGGGGCTGTCTCATGGGGTGCCTCCCCCGAGGAGCAGTGGGGCTGTCTCATGGGGTGCCTCCCCGGAGGAGCAGTGGGGCTGTAAGTTATGTGTGTCCCTGAAGAGCTGGTGATTGTTTGTGTGTGTTTGTTGCTTTTTACAAACCTTTTTTTTCCTCATTTTAGGATGTTCTACGGGTATGTTTAAACCCAACCAAGGAGATGAGAGCTGCCTGCACTGCCCCTTCAACAGCCGGACCACCTCCGAGGGGGCCACCAACTGTGTGTGCCGTACGGGCTACTACCGGGCAGACTCGGACCCTCTGCAGATGCCGTGCACTAGTAAGTATGGAGTGTCCAGGAAGTGGCAGATATTAATGTGGGGTCATTATGTCTTTGTGTCTACATCAGTGTTTCACAACCAGGGTACCGCCAGCTGTTGCAAAACTACAACTCCCAGCATGCCCGGACAGCCTTTGGCTGTCCGGGCATACTGGGAGTTGTAGTTTTGCAACAGCTGGAGGCACCCTGGTTGGGAAACACTGGTCTACATGTATCTGTGTCTCAATACTTTTCTCTTTGCCCCCCTCAGCGACACCGTCTTCCCCCCAGAATGTGATCTCCAGGGTCAACGAGACGTCCCTGGTGTTGGAGTGGTCATCGCCCCGAGATTCGGGAGGCCGTGAGGACCTTGTTTATAACATTATCTGTAAGAGCTGCGGCTCGGGCCGAGGAGCTTGTACGCGCTGCGGAGATAACGTCCAGTTTGCACCCAGACAGCTGGGCCTGACCGAACCGCGAGTTTACATCAGCGACCTCCTGGCGCACACGCAGTACACGTTCGAGATCCAGGCTGTGAACGGAGTCACCGACCAAAGCCCGTACTCACCACAGTTCGCATCTGTCAATATCACCACTAACCAGGCAGGTGAGTGTCCACTAACCAAAGAGCAAAGCTTATATCATTACTGGAGCATTATAAGAGGAGCGGCTGATATCATCACATATGATGTAATATATAGAGATTATATCAGTACTGGAGCGTTATAAGAGGAGCGGCTGATATCACATATGATGTAATGTATAGAGATTATATCAGTACTGGAGCGTTATAAGAGGAGCGGCTGATATCAGTCACATATGATGTAATATATAGAGATTATATCAGTACTGGAGTGTTATAAGAGGAGCGGCTGATATCATCACATATGATGTAATATATAGAGATTATATCAGTACTGGAGCGTTATAAGAGGAGCGGCTGATATCAGTCACATATGATGTAATATATAGAGGTTATATCAGTACTGGAGCGTTATAAGAGGAGCGGTTGATATCATCACATATGATGTAATATATAGAGATTATATCAGTACTGGAGCGTTATAAGAGGAGCGGCTGATATCATCACATATGATGTAATATATAATGATTATATCAGTACTGGAGCGTTATAAGAGGAGCGGCTGATATCACATATGATGTAATATATAGAGGATATATCAGTACTGGAGCGTTATAAGAGGAGCGGCTGATATCACATATGATGTAATATATAGAGATTATATCAGTACTGGAGCGTTATAAGAGGAGCGGCTGATATCAGTCACATATGATGTAATATATAGAGGTTATATCAGTACTGGAGCGTTATAAGAGGAGCGGCTGATATCACATATGATGTAATATATAGAGATTATATCAGTACTGGAGCGTTATAAGAGGAGCGGTTGATATCATCACATATGATGTAATATATAGAGATTATATCAGTACTGGAGCGTTATAAGAGGAGCGGCTGATATCATCACATATGATGTAATATATAGAGATTATATCAGTACTGGAGCGTTATAAGAGGAGCGGTTGATATCATCACATATGATGTAATATATAGAGGTTATATCAGTACTGGAGCGTTATAAGAGGAGCGGATGATATCAGTCACATATGATGTAATATATAGAGGTTATATCAGTACTGGAGCGTTATAAGAGGAGCGGTTGATATCATCACATATGATGTAATATATAGAGGTTATATCAGTACTGGAGCGTTATAAGAGGAGCGGCTGATATCATCACATATGATGTAATATATAGAGGTTATATCAGTACTGGAGCGTTATAAGAGGAGTGGCTGATATCATCACATATGATGTAATATATAGAGGTTATATCAGTACTGGAGCGTTATAAGAGGAGCGACTGATATCAGTCACATATGATGTAATATATAGAGGTTATATCAGTACTGGAGCGTTATAAGAGGAGCGGTTGATATCATCACATATGATGTAATATATAGAGATTATATCAGTACTGGAGCGTTATAAGAGGAGTGGCTGATATCACATATGATGTAATATATAGAGGTTATATCAGTACTGGAGCGTTATAAGAGGAGCGGCTGATATCATCACATATGATGTAATATAAAGAGGTTATATCAGTACTGGAGCGTTATAAGAGGATGATATCAGTCACATATGATGTAATATATAGAGGTTATATCAGTACTGGAGCGTTATAAGAGGAGCGGCTGATATCAGTCACATATGATGTAATATATAGAGGTTATATCAGTACTGGAGCGTTATAAGAGGAGCGGCTGATATCAGTCACATATGATGTAATATATAGAGGTTATATCAGTACTGGAGCGTTATAAGAGGCGCGGCTGATATCATCACATATGATGTAATATATAGAGGTTATATCAGTACTGGAGCGTTATAAGAGGAGCGGCTGATATCATCACATATGATGTAATATATAGAGGTTATATCAGTACTGGAGCGTTATAAGAGGAGCGGATGATATCAGTCACATATGATGTAATATATAGAGGTTATATCAGTACTGGAGCGTTATAAGAGGAGAGGCTGATATCACATATGATGTAATATATAGAGATTATATCAGTACTGGAGCGTTATAAGAGGAGCGGCTGATATCATCACATATGATGTAATATATAGAGATTATATCAGTACTGGAGCCTTATAAGAGGAGCGGCTGATATCATCACATATGATGTAATATATAGAGATTATATCAGTACTGGAGCGTTATAAGAGGAGCGGCTGATATCACATATGATGTAATATATAGAGGTTATATCAGTACTGGAGCGTTATAAGAGGAGCGGCTGATATCACATATGATGTAATATATAGAGGTTATATCAGTACTGGAGCGTTATAAGAGGAGCGGCTGATATCACATATGATGTAATATATAGAGATTATATCAGTACTGGAGCGTTATAAGAGGAGCGGCTGATATCACATATGATGTAATATATAGAGGTTATATCAGTACTGGAGCGTTATAAGAGGAGTGGCTGATATCACATATGATGTAATATATAGAGGTTATATCAGTACTGGAGCATTATAAGAGGAGCGGCTGATATCACATATGATGTAATATATAGAGGTTATATCAGTACTGGAGCGTTATAAGAGGAGCGGCTGATATCATCACATATGATGTAATATATAGAGGTTATATCAGTACTGGAGCGTTATAAGAGGAGCGGCTGATATCACATATGATGTAATATATAGAGGATATATCAGTACTGGAGTGTTATAAGAGGAGCGGCTGATATCAGTCACATAGGATGTAATATATAGAGATTATATCAGTACGGGAGCGTTATAAGAGGAGCGGATGATATCACATATGATGTTATATAGAGGTTATATCAGTACTCGAGCGTTATAAGAGGAGCGGCTGATATCAGTCACATATGATGTAATATATAGAGAGTATATCAGTACTGGAGCGTTATAAGAGGAGCGGCTGATATCATCACATATGATGTAATATATAGAGATTATATCAGTACTGGAGCGTTATAAGAGGAGCGGCTGATATCAGTTACATATGATGTAATATATAGAGGTTATATCAGTACTGGAGCGTTATAAGAGGAGCGGCTGATATCATCACATATGATGTAATATATAGAGGTTATATCAGTACTGGAGCGTTATAAGAGGAGCGGCTGATATCACATATGATGTAATATATAGAGATTATATCAGTACTGGAGCGTTATAAGAGGAGCGGCTGATATCACATATGATGTAATATATAGAGGTTATATCAGTACTGGAGCGTTATAAGAGGAGCGGCTGATATCATCACATATGATGTAATATATAGAGGTTATATCAGTACTGGAGCGTTATAAGAGGAGCGGCTGATATCACATATGATGTAATATATAGAGGTTATATCAGTACTGGAGCGTTATAAGAGGAGCGGCTGATATCATCACATATGATGTAATATATAGAGGTTATATCAGTACTGGAGCGTTATAAGAGGAGCGGCTGATATCACATATGATGTAATATATAGAGGATATATCAGTACTGGAGTGTTATAAGAGGAGCGGCTGATATCAGTCACATAGGATGTAATATATAGAGATTATATCAGTACGGGAGCGTTATAAGAGGAGCGGATGATATCACATATGATGTTATATAGAGGTTATATCAGTACTCGAGCGTTATAAGAGGAGCGGCTGATATCAGTCACATATGATGTAATATATAGAGAGTATATCAGTACTGGAGCGTTATAAGAGGAGCGGCTGATATCATCACATATGATGTAATATATAGAGATTATATCAGTACTGGAGCGTTATAAGAGGAGCGGCTGATATCAGTCACATATGATGTAATATATAGAGGTTATATCAGTACTGGAGCGTTATAAGAGGAGCGGCTGATATCATCACATATGATGTAATATATAGAGGTTATATCAGCACTGGAGCGTTATAAGAGGAGCGGCTGATATCATCACATATGATGTAATATATAGAGATTATATCAGTACTGGAGCGTTATAAGAGGAGCGGCTGATATCACATATGATGTAATATATAGAGATTATATCAGTACTGGAGCGTTATAAGAGGAGCGGCTGATATCAGTCACATATGATGTAATATATAGAGATTATATCAGTACTGGAGCGTTATAAGAGGAGTGGCTGATATCACATATGATGTAATATATAGAGATTATATCAGTACTGGAGCGTTATAAGAGGAGCGGCTGATATCATCACATATGATGTAATATATAGAGATTATATCAGTACTGGAGCGTTATAAGGGGAGCGGCTGATATCACATATGATGTAATATATAGAGATTATATCAGTACTGGAGCGTTATAAGAGGAGCGGCTGATATCACATATGATGTAATATATAGAGGATATATCAGTACTGGAGCGTTATAAGAGGAGCGGCTGATATCAGTCACATATGATGTAATATATAGAGGTTATATCAGTACTGGAGCGTTATAAGAGGAGCGGCTGATATCATCACATATGATGTAATATATAGAGATTATATCAGTACTGGAGCGTTATAAGAGGAGCGGCTGATATCACATATGATGTAATATATAGAGATTATATCAGTACTGGAGCGTTATAAGAGGAGCGGCTGATATCAGTCACATATGATGTAATATATAGAGGTTATATCAGTACTGGAGCGTTATAAGAGGAGCGGCTGATATCATCATATATAATATTTGTAGTCCCGTAAGGTTTCTGCGCACAGGTAGTATGTGCAGCCTCCATGCTTTGTGTGGTCCTCTGTGTGTTTACTGTTATTTGGCCCATAGGTACAGTTGTTCCTGTATAGGGCTGCGGTGCTGTCACTGTGTGTCCCCTGATCTTCTCAGTAGTGAGGCGGGGGGCACATAGCAACCTCCCGGAGGTCCCAGTCCTCGTGGCGGTCGCCTGGCTGTGCGCAGCATTCATAATTGATGCAGTAGTCGGTTCTGTGTACACAAACACGGCTCTGCTGTTCTGAAATGAGGTCAGCTGTCATGCGGTGAGCCACCCGGGGATCACCGATCCGGCGCATCATCTCCTGCACTAGTCACGTGACCGAAATATAGGACCTGGCCAAGATCTCCACCTGTGGACAGGGGAGTGCACAAAGTGCAAAGCGGGTGGATGATGGGAGTGATACACTGCACGTAAGATGATGGGAGTGATACACTGCACGTGAGATGATGGGAGTGATACACTGCACGTGAGATGATGGGGGTGATACACTGCACGTAAGATGATTGGAGTGATACACTGCACGTAAGATGATGGGAGTGATACACTGCACGTAAGATGATGGGAGTGATACACTGCACGTGAGATGATGGGAGTGATACACTGCACGTAAGATGATTGGAGTGATACACTGCACGTGAGATGATGGGAGTGATACACTGCACGTGAGATGATGGGAGCTATACACTGCACGTTAGATGATGGGAGTGATACACTGCAGGTGAGATGATGGGAGTGATACACTGCACGTAAGATGATGGGAGTGATACACTGCACGTTAGATGATGGGAGTGATACACTGCACGTAAGATGATGGGAGTGATACACTGCACGTGAGATGATGGGAGTGATACACTGCATGTGAGATGATGGGAGTGATACACTGCACGTGAGATGATGGGGGTGATACACTGCACGTAAGATGATTGGAGTGATACACTGCACGTGAGATGATGGGAGTGATACACTGCAGGTGAGATGATGGGAGCTATACACTGCACGTTAGATGATGGGGGTGATTCACTGCAGGTGAGATGATGGGAGTGATACACTGCAGGTGAGATGATGGGAGTGATGCACTGCACGTGAGATGATGGGAGTGATACACTGCACGTGAGATGATGGGAGTGATACACTGCACGTGAGATGATGGGAGTGATACACTGCACGTGAGATGATGGGAGCGATACACTGCACGTGAGATGATGGGAGCTATACACTGCACGTGAGATGATGGGAGTGATACACTGCACGTGAGATGATGGGGGTGATACACTGCACGTGAGATGATGGGAGTGATACACTGCACGTGAGATGATGGGAGCTATACACTGCACGTGAGATGATGGGAGTGATACACTGCACGTGAGATGATGGGGGTGATACACTGCACGTGAGATGATGGGAGTGATACACTGCACGTGAGATGATGGGAGTGATACACTGCAGGTGAGATGATAGGAGTGATACACTGCAGGTGAGATGATGGGAGTGATGCACTGCAGGTGAGATGATGGGAGTGATGCACTGCAGGTGAGATGATGGGAGTGATGCACTGCATGTGAGATGATGGGAGTGATGCACTGCATGTGAGATGATGGGGGTGATACACTGCACGTGAGATGATGGGGGTGATACACTGCAGGTGAGATGATGGGAGTGATACACTGCACGTGAGATGATGGGGGTGATACACTGCAGGTGAGATGATGGGAGTGATACACTGCAGGTGAGATGATGGGAGTGATACACTGCAGGTGAGATGATGGGAGTGATACATTGTATGACATAGGGAGATTTATGTATGAGCTTTTGGGATCAGGGGTGATGGGTGAGAAGTCAGGAGTCTTGGTCGGGCTGGATTTGGTCTGTACACAGTGATTATGCTCTGTGTGCAGTTAGTGCTCTCTGGTAGCAGCCAAATTCACTGGAGGGAGAGACTGGGGGTATAAAGGGGCAGATATAGGGAGAAACTGGGAATGTAGAGGGACAGCTGGAGAGAGAGAATGGGGGGATAGAGGGGCAACTAAGGATATAGAGGGGCAACTGGAGGGAGAGAATGGGGGGATAGAGGGGCAACTGGGGATATAGAGGGGCAACTGGAGGGAGAGATTGAGGGACTGCTGAGGGGATAGACTAGGGCAATAGAGGGGCAGCTGGAGGGAGAGATTATGGGTATAGAGGGGCATATGGGGGTATAGAGGGGCAGCTGGAGGGAGAGATTATGGGTATAGAGGGCATATGGGGTTATAGAGGGGCAGCTGGAGGGAGAGATTAGGGGTATATAGGGGCATATGGGGGTATAGAGGGGCATATGGGGGTATAGAGGGGCAGCTGGAGGGAGAGATTATGGGTATAGAGGGGCATATGGGGTATAGAGGGGCATATGGGGTATAGAGGGGCAGCTGGAGGGAGAGATTATGGGTATAGAGGGCATATGGGGTTATAGAGGGGCAGCTGGAGGGAGAGATTAGGGGTATATAGGGGCATATGGGGGTATAGAGGGGCATATGGGGGTATAGAGGGGCAGCTGGAGGGAGAGATTATGGGTATAGAGGGGCATATGGGGGTATAGAGGGGCATATGGGGGTATAGAGGGGCACCTGGAGGGAGAGATTAGGGGTATAGAGGGGCAGCTGGAGGGAGAGATTAGGGGTATAGAGGGGCATATGGGGGTATAGAGGGGCAGCTGGAGGAGAGATTAGGGGTATAGAGGGGCAGCTGGAGGGAGAGATTAGGGGTATAGAGGGGCAGCTGGAGGAAGAGATTAGGGGTGTAGAGGGGCAGCTGGAGGGAGAGATTAGGGGTGTAGAGGGGCAGCTGGAGGGAGAGATTAGGGGTATAGAGGGGCAGCTGGAGGAAGAGATTAGGGGTGTAGAGGGGCAGCTGGAGGGAGAGATTAGGGGTGTAGAGGGGGAGCTGGAGGGAGAGATTAGGGGTGTAGAGGGGCAGCTGGAGGGAGAGATTAGGGGTGTAGAGGGGCAGCTGGAGGAAGAGATTAGGGGTGTAGAGGGGCAGCTGGAGGGAGAGATTAGGGGTGTAGAGGGGCAGCTGGAGGGAGAGATTAGGGGTGTAGAGGGGCAGCTGGAGGGAGAGATTAGGGGTGTAGAGGGGCAGCTGGAGGAAGAGATTAGGGGTGTAGAGGGGGAGCTGGAGAGAGAGATTAGGGGTATAGAGGGGCAGCTGGAGGGAGAGATTAGGGGTATAGAGGGGCAGCTGGAGGGAGAGATTAGGGGTGTAGAGGGGGAGCTGGAGAGAGAGATTAGGGGTATAGAGGGGCAGCTGGAGGGAGAGATTAGGGGTGTAGAGGGGCAGCTGGAGGGAGGGGCTTGGCGTGGGGGTCTGCAGGAAGCAGTAGGCCGGTGTTGATCCATTGTCTGCAGCGTCCTGTGACCTCCTCAGTATTTAGATTGTCGGCTCAGTCCATGAAGCACCTGGATGTTGTGCATTATTTCACCTACAGGGGGCCCCATTTCCCTGATAGGTCAGTAAGGTGGACGGCGCATTACTGACCCCACCTGTCGGCAGCTGCCTATAGCGTTCTGCCGGTGACCGGTTTCGGGGTAATTGATAAATAGCAGAATTCCCTCTGGAGTCTCCGGCCCCGGTAACCAGATCCTGGGGGAGGCCAGAAATGTTGTCGCTTGCAGCTGTCCCTTCATCCCTGGGGGGCACTTACATATCACTATCTCTGGGTTGTAACCCTGTCCTGCGGGGGCAGATCCACTTCGGCGTCTGGATCTGATGGACACTCTAATGTAGACTTGTGACGTCCACCATATTGTGCCAAGCTGGGTCCCCGGATCAGTGGTGTCGCCCTCCGCTCTGGTTCCTGTTCAGACAATAGGACAACTGGGCGACAGACAGAGAGGATCATGGAAGAAACCTGAGAAAGTGATGGCTGCTCCCCCGGGGATAAGATGGAGATAAGGAGCAATTACAATTACTGGTGCGCCCCTAACCCCCCCCCCCCCCCCCCCCCCCCCCCCCCCGCTCCTCTGACCATACTGCATCCTACACTATGACCCCCCCCTCGCTCCTCTGACCATACTGCATCCTACACTATGACCCCCCCCCCCCCCCGCACCTCTGACCATACTGCATCCTACACTATGACCCCCCCCCCCCCTGCACCTCTGACCATGCTGCATCCTACCCTTTGTCCGAGCTCATCATCATGGGGAGCTGTGTACATCTGACGAGCGGTCGCCCTGCTACGTATTCTCTCATCATCTGTAGATGAAATGTCATCTTCCCTGTGATCCTGATGGGTGAGGGGCCCCACGCAGGAGGCGATCGGAGACAGTTCACACAGCAGGAGTCATGGCTGTTGCCTGTAGGGGGCAGACATTACTCACAGGGCTGCAGGTTCCTCATTACCGTCTTATAAAGAGAAGACAAGACCCCTGTGGGATCAGATCCTGCACTGCCCTATTACCATGTGATCTGCTCTTTAACCATCTCTATTGTTTCTTCTCTATAAGTCTCCACTTTTTCCCAAGACTTCTGCTTCCTGTACCACCACCTCCTGTCTCTAGGACTCATGTCTCCTGTGCCACCACCTCCTGTCTCCAGGACTCATGTCTCCTGTGCCACCACCTCCTGTCTCCAGGACTCATGTCTCCTGTGCCACCACCTCCTGTCTCCAGGACTCATGTCTCCTGTGCCACCACCTCCTGTCTCCAGGACTCATGTCTCCTGTGCCACCACCTCCTGTCTCCAGGACTCATGTCTCCTGTGCCACCACCTCCTGTCTCCAGAACTCATGTCTCCTGTGCCACCACCTCCTGTTTCTAGGACTCATGTCTCCTGTGCCACCACCTCCTGTCTCTAGGACTCATGTCTCCTGTGCCACCACCTCCTGTCTCCAGGACTCATGTCTCCTGTGCCACCACCTTCTGTCTCCAGGACTCATGTCTCCTGTACCACCACCTTCTGTCTCCAGGACTCATGTCTCCTGTACCACCACCTCCCTCTGTATACTGTACCACCTCCACCGTGTCTCCAGGACTCCTGCCTCCAGTGCCACCACTTTCCCCGTGTCAAGGACTCCTGTACCACCAACTCGCTTCCTGTCCCACCACCCCTCCTCCCTCCTGTCCCATCATCCCCTCCTGTCCCACCACATCCCCTCCTGCCTCCTGTCCGACCACCCCCCTCCTCCCTCCTGTCCCACCACCTCCTCCTGCCCCCAGTCCCACCACCTCCTCCTGCCCCCTGTCCCACCACATCCCCTCCTGCCTCCTGTCCGACCACCCCCTCCTCCCTCCTGTCCCACCACACCCCCTCCTCTCTCCTGTCCCACCACACCCCTCCTCCCTCCTGTCCCACCACACCCCTCCTCCCTCCTGTCCCATCATCCCCACCTGTCCCACCACATCCCCTCCTGCCTCCTGTCCGACCACCCCCTCCTCCCTCCTGTCCCACCACCTCCTCCTGCCCCCAGTCACACCCCCTCCTCCCTCCTGTCCCACCACACCCCCTCCTCCCTCCTGTCCCACCACACCCTCTCCTCCCTCCTGTCCCACCACACCCCTCCTCCCTCCTGTCCCACCACACCCCCTCCTCCCTTCTCTCCCACCACACCCCCTCCTCCCTTCTGTCCCACCACACCCCCTCCTCCCTCCTGTCCCACCACACCCCCTCCTCCCTCCTATCCCACCACACCCCCTCCTATCCCACCACCCCTCCTCCCTCCTGTCCCACCACCCCCTCCTCCCTCCTGTCCCACCACTCCCTCCTGTCCCACCACTCCCTCCTGTCCCACCACCCCCTCCTGTCCCACCACACCCCCTCCTCCCTCCTGTCCCACCACACCTCCTCCTCCCTTCTGTGCCACCACACCCCCTCCTCCCTCCTGTTCCACCACCCCCTCCTCCCTTCTGGCCCACCACCCCCTCCTGCCCCCAGTCCCACAACCCCCTCCTGCCCCCAGTCCCACCACCCCCTCCCTCCTGTCTCCATGTTCTCTTGAAGCAGTGGGTTCAGTGGCACCAATGACCATTCTCTAGCTCTTTAGGCTCCTGGTCCTTCTTCTTGGCTCCAGGGGTTGTGCCTCTTCCATTATCCTTCATGTCTGTGTTTTGCCCGTAGTGCGGCGCCACATACGTAGTGACCAGCGGTCCTGACATCTTTTGCAGTAGACGAGTTGGACCCCCAATGAGCAGCTCCCAACCACTGTGCCCAAAACCCAGTGCCACTCATCCAACACATGGACTACAGATCCCTGGGGGGTCTGCATTCTACATCAAAGTTTATTTGTTTTTTCCCCCCCAACATTTGCAGTACAGCGCCCCCTGTGGGTGCAACGCCAGCTCAGACTGGATGGATTCCTAGTATAGGCCATATTGTGGGATCTCCATATTCTGGAGTTACACCTGACACTTTGTCATATCTATTGTTGTTTTTGTGGGTCTTTTTGTAAAAGTTTTACTGCATTTTATTGAGCTATAGAATATTTTGTTGTTGTTTTTATAATTTTAAATGATGATTAAAAAAGGAGAGTATGGAAAGGGACGGGGGGAGGGGGAGCATCACCTGAGTCACAGCCCCCCCCCCCCCTTTTCTGTAAAGGTCGAGCACTCATCTGGGGCCGTAGTCTCCGTAATGTGATTGGTCAGCGGGAGCTGGGGTGTCTGTACTGCTCGACCTGGCATATAGGCCAAGTACTGCTATCCGAGCTGACAGCTCCTTAGTGCAGCGCGGCATCGGCTGTCAGGGGCGCCATTACCACGAGAGGTGAACTTTCTGCTCCAGTAATCCCATCCCGCGCTCCCGTCCTCCTGCTGTCAGGCCGCTCCACCACTAACCTCTTCTTCATTCTGCTCTTTTTTTTCCAGCTCCGTCCAGCGTCTCCATCATGCACCAAGTGAGCCGCGCCGTGGACAGCATCACACTCTCGTGGTCACAGCCTGACCAGCCCAACGGGGTCATCCTGGACTACGAGCTTCTGTACTACGAGAAGGTGTGGGCCCCCATTGTGTCAAGTGCTTTGTGCCCTCACACCCCCCAATCTCTGCAGGTTTTCTGGGCCAACTTTTAAAGGGGTTTTCCGGCATTATACATCTTATCCGCTATTCAAAGGATCACACATCATACACTCATACATCTTATCCCCTATCCTTTGAATAGGGGATAAGATGTATAAAGCCGAAATACCCCTTTGAAATTGTTTCCATTCACTGACAATAAGCAGAGTCCTGGATACATTGATACATTTTAGATCATTTTTAGGTCATTTGGGGGTTTGTACTGCTGCTCTCTTGGTGTTTTTTTTGTTTTTTTGGGGTGGGTGGGGGGTATTTTGCCCATATCATGCACACTTACCAGCACTAGTCCTACAGTGTCATCTGGTTTATTCCAGCACAGCTGCATCCATGCATGCCATTACTGTAACTCGGTTGTGTGATCACCAGTCTCACCCACAGAAAATAACAGTGTGGAATGTGTCAGAGAAAGTGGTCAGTCCTCAGTCAGCTGACTTCCTGTGAATTGCAAGTTGACATTAGCTCCCAGACGCCTCCCCCCAGCTCTATCTGTATACTGCTGCTGCTATCTCTATGGGATCAGGATATATAGTAGTTATACACCTCTCCTCCAGCTCTATCTGTATACTGCTGCTGCTATCTCTATGGGATCAGGATATATATAGTAGTTATACACATCCCCTTCGTCTCTATCTGTATACTGCTGCTATCTCTATGGGATCAGGATAAAAAGTAGTTATACACTTCCCCTCCAGATCTCTCTGTATATTGCTGCTGCTATCTCTATGGGATCAGGATATATAGTAGTTATACACCTTCTCTCCAGCTCTATCTGTATACTGCTGCTGCTATCTCTATGGGATCAGGATATATAGTAGTTATACACCTCCCCTCCAGCTCTGTCTGTATACTGCTGCTATCTCTATGGGATCAGGATATATAGTAGTTATACACTTCCCTTCCAGATCTCTCTGTATACTGCTGCTGCTATCTCTATGGGATCAGGATATATAGTAGTTATACACCTTCTCTCCAGCTCTATCTGTATACTGCTGCTGCTATCTCTATGGGATCAGGATATATAGTAGTTATACACCTCTCCTCCAGCTCTATCTGTATACTGCTGCTATCTCTATGGGATCAGGATATATAGTAGTTATACACTTCCCCTCCAGCTCTATCTGTATACTGCTGCTATCTCTAGGATCAGGATATATAGTAGTTATACACCTCTCCTCCAGCTCTATCTGTATACTGCTGCTGATGTCTCTATGGGATCAGGATATATAGTAGTTATACACTTCCCTTCAAGCTCTATCTGTGTACTGCTGCTATCTCTATGGGATCTGGATATATAGTAGTTATACACCTTCTCTCCAGCTCTATCTGTATACTGCTGCTATCTCTATGGGATCAGGATATATAGTAGTTATACACCTTCTCTCCAGCTCTATCTGTATACTGCTGCTATCTCTATGGGATCAGGATATATAGTAGTTATACACTTCCCCTCCAGCTCTATCTGTATACTGCTGCTATCTCTAGGATCAGGATATATAGTAGTTATACACCTCTCCTCCAGCTCTATCTGTATACTGCTGCTGATGTCTCTATGGGATCAGGATATATAGTAGTTATACACTTCCCTTCAAGCTCTATCTGTGTACTGCTGCTATCTCTATGGGATCTGGATATATTGTAGTTATAACTCAAACACACGTTGAATAAGAAAACTCATCAAAACTGCAGATAATGTGAACTGACCCCAACCCACTTATGTCTTATGAGTTCACCTGGGTGAGCTGTAGCACCAGCAGCTTAATGGAATGAGCAGGTGCAGGGATCAAACACCACACCCAAAGCCAGATGATTCATGGGTAATGTAGGCAGCCTAAACAGAGGATTTTAGTGATCCATTTACATTTAACATAAAGCACAACCCATGCCTGCCACATCAGCTACAACAGGTAAGCACAAGAACCTCTACATTTTGCTCTAATAATAGTCTATGCTGCACTAGATAAGCAAAAAAAAAAAGATCCCGGAGTGCTTCTTTAAAGAGAATTGTTTGCACTGATTAAGCTTTACTTACGTGGGACTGCATAATCTTTTAACAGATTGTTAATAGTTAACCCCTCGTCACCTATGCACATTAATGCACCGAGCTGTTGTGTATGATAATGAATAACAACCTCCTGATTATCGACCCCTCCGGCCGCCGCTGAGCTACGTGCAGCGTCCACCCGCGTCCGGGCTTCTTATGCAACCGAAGAAGCATAAACACGCGCGGGTCATCGGGCGCCATGGTTCTCACACAGCTCAGCGCTTTGACTTGCAGCAGGTGGGAATGTCCCGAGCCGCTCTTCACTGTCGTGACCAATGTGACGTGAAGGCGCCTGACTGATGTGATGTAGATGAGCTCAACCCGCGGACGACCCCGGCTCCTGCTCATGAAAAGCGCGTCCTGAATAGTGATCCAGGGATAAAAGCTTCTAGTAACCTGAGGGGGAAAGAGCGGATAATGGCTGCAGCCCCGGACCTCACATTGATGGGCATCAGAGCCGAGACACTGGCACAATGTGTTCTTCTGTAACTCGAGAAACTGCAGTGTCCATATCTATTAGATCCCGCTACACGTAATGCCCATCCCTGTCAGAGCCCTCTCCCTGCAGTGCCCATCCCTGTCAGAGCCCTCTCCCTGCAGTGCCCATCCCTGTCAGAGCCCTCTCCCTGCAGTGCCCATCCCTGTCAGAGCCCTCTCCCTGCAGTGCCCATCCCTGTCAGAGCCCGCTACCTGCAGTGCCCATCCCTGTCAGAGCCCTCTCCCTGCAGTGCCCATCCCTGTCAGAGCCCGCTACCTGCAGTGCCCATCCCTGTCAGAGCCCGCTATCTGCAGTGCCCATCCCTGTCAGAGCCCGCTACCTGCAGTGCCCATCCCTGTCAGAGCCCGCTACCTGCAGTGCCCATCCCTGTCAGAGCCCGCTACCTGCAGTGCCCATCCCTGTCAGAGCCCGCTATCTGCAGTGCCCATCCCTGTCAGAGCCTTCTGTCTGCAGTGCCCATCCCTGTCAGTTTCCTCTCCTTGCAGTGCCCATCCCTGTCAGTTTCCGCTCCCTGCAGTGCCCATCCCTGTCAGTTTCCGCTCCCTACAGTGCCCATCCCTGTCAGTTTCCGCTCCCTACAGTGCCCATCCGTCAGTTTCCGCTCCCTACAGTGCCCATCCCTGTCAGTTTCTACTCCCTACAGTGCCCATCCCTGTCAGTTTCTACTCCCTGCAGTGCCCATCCCTGTCAGTTTCCTCTCCCTGCAATGCCCATCCCTGTCAGTTTCCACTCCCTGCAGTGCCCATCCCTGTCAGTTTCCTCTCCCTGCAGTGCCCATCCCTGTCGGTTTCCTCTCCCTTCAGTGCCCATCCCTGTCGGTTTCCTCTCCCTGCAGTGCCCATCCCTGTCGGTTTCCTCTCCCTGCAGTGCCCATCCCTGTCAGTTTCCTCTCCCTGCAGTGCCCATCCCTGTCGGTTTCCTCTCCCTGCAGTGCCCGTCCCTGTCAGTTTCCTCTCCCTGCAGTGCCCATCCCTGTCGGTTTCCTCTCCCTGCAGTGCCCATCCCTGTCAGTTTCCGCTCCCTGCAGTGCCCATCCCTGTCAGTTTCCTCTCCCTGCAGTGCCCAGCCCTGTCAGTTTCCTCTCCCTGCAGTGCCCATCCCTGTCAGTTTCCTCTCCCTGCAGTGCCCATCCCTGTCAGTTTCCGCTCCCTGCAGTGCCTTTCCTTGTCAGTACCCACAACCTTCTGTGCCCTTTACTATCTGATGTCCATCACTGTCAGATCCCGCTACCACCAATTCCTTTCCTTGTCAGAGTTTGCTGCTTGCAGTGCCCAGCTCAGCAATGTTTGCTGCTCATCGTCCATTATGCAGTGCCCACTTCTCAGAGCCCCTTACCCACTGTACCCGTTGCCTCGGTCTGTGCCACGCTCACATCATCTACAGCTCATGCTCACTTCGCTCTTAGGGGCCCTGTCCCCTGGAGTTCCTGTCTCTCAGATCTGCCCCTCAGATGACTTCACCTCACATAGAGAAAGGAATGTTAAGTGCCCACCTGGTGCCCTGAGGGGTTGGGCATGTACCAGCATCTCCACAATCCTGGGCTTCTTGCATGACTTCCCCTGCACCTGCTAAAATATTATTGTAAAGGGCTTTATAGTAGGAAAGGTGACGGACTCGTTGTCATCCCTCCGCCGTCACGCTGCAGCAGAGAGAGGAATGTTGTGGCCTCCGCGCTGGTAAGAGCGTCCATGTTGTGTCTTTGCAGGACCTGACTGAACACAACTCATCGGTGGTGAAGAGTCCGACCAACACTGTAGTCGTGTCTGGCCTAAAGGCGGGCACCATATACGTCTTTCAGGTGAGAGCCCGGACTGTGGCTGGATACGGCAGATACAGCGGCAAAATGTATTTCCAGACCATGACGGAAGGTGAGTGCTGGGCGGATTATGGATACGGGTGTTCTCTGGCATCACCCGCGCCAATGGATAACCCCAAACTTCTCATTACAGCTGAATATCAGAGCAGCTTCCAGGAAAAGCTCCCGCTGATAATCGGTTCCTCGGCTGCCGGTCTGGTCTTCCTCATCGCCCTGGTCGTCATCATCATCGTCTGCAATAGGTAGAGTAGCCTAAATGTCGTCCGTCCTTCTGGCCCCTACTGCGCCACCCCTGTTACTTAAGACGTGATGTAGATCATGATATGTTCCTTAAATGGTACCTGTCACTATCAAGAATATTTCAGCAGGCTTTCCCAACCAGGGTGCCTCCAGCTGTTGCAAAACTACAACTCCCAGCATGCCTGGACAGCCTTTGGCTGTCCAGGCATGCTGGGAGTTGTAGTTTTGCAACAGCTGGAGGCACCCTGGTTGGGAAATACTGCTGTAGAGTCATGATGCCTTCAGTGCATAGTGCGGAATATTTCTGCTCCCTTCTGCAGCTGCTGGGCAGAGCTGACACACTGTAAAGTTCAGTGCCTAGAGTTGAGGGTGTGTGTGCAGTCTCTGCCAATCGCTGCCCATCTCACAGCTCAGCACAATGTATAGAGTGTACAGTAGAGTCCAGAGAGCTGAGGGAGGTGTGTGTGCGGTCTCAGCCAATCACAGCTCATCACACACTGAACTGCTCTGGGCTGTGTGTAGCAGAGTGAGGGAGGAAGTTCTCCCCTGTACGGCTTCAGATGATGTCACACCTGCTGGGGAACGCCCCTTCCCAGTCTGTGAATCTGACTGAGACTGAGCAGAAAATACAGAGAAATATCAAGGTAGAAAACAAAAAAATAAAAATAAAAGTAGGAGGTGGTTTATTATGATGGCTGTGAACTTTATTAAAGGGGTGGTCCAGGAATGGAAAAATTATCCCCTATCCTAAGGATAGGGGATAAGATCCAGATGATGGGGGTCCAACTGCTGGGACCCCCAGCAATCTCACGTACGGGACACCGACAGTCCGCGGGAAGGGGGTGCGTCGACCACCGCACGAATCGGCGGCTTACACGCCCCCTCAATACAACTCTATGGGTAGCTCCGGCTCTGCCATAGCGGTGTATTGAGGGGGTATGTCGGCCGCCGCTTTGTGTGGTGGTCAACATGCGCTATCTGGCTGGAGAGCCGGGGCCCCGTATGGGAGATCGCAGGGGGTCCCAGCATTCAGACCTCCCATGATCTGAAACTTAGGACAGGAGATAAGTTTTCCAATCCTGGACTACCCCTGGACCCCAGGCGCTCTTTTTAAGAGTCAGACTGATCATGTGATTCTTGTATAGTGCCCTTTGTCACAATAGGAGCGGCCCGCTGACATGACCTGTTGGGGGTAGTAGTTGTTTGATGTCCGGATTAACTACGGTTTGTCTTTTCTCCAGAAGACGAGGATTTGAAAGAGCAGATTCTGAATACACAGACAAACTGCAGCATTATACCAGTGGCCACAGTACGTACCGTCTGCCTTCACCAGTGCTAGGGGCTCGTTCTCTCGTTGGTTCGTTGGTTAATTTGTTCCCTTTAAAGTTGTAACGTATTCACCAAATCATACCAACCATCCATCAGCCACGGGTCACCCACCATGCTCCATCCCGCCCAGCTCCTCCTCCCCCAGACAGGTAACCTGTATACATGAGGATGGTCCTCTCTTCAGATCTCTGGATGGTATAAGCAAATGACCACTAGATCTGCAGTCCATCCCTTACTGGTGGCTGCATCACTGGAACCATTAAGGGTTATCAGAGGGAGAGGTTGGGGATGGGTGCACTGACCCGCTGTAAGGCTCGTGGTGATCATGCTATAGTACACTCCTTGGTAGATCTCCATTGCATCATCTGCTGTGGTCATTCTGCATATTCCACCTCACTTCACTTTATTGTCTTTATGTTGCCTCCTCCGCCCTGTATCGCTCTTAACCTTCTTCATCTCTTCCACCCTCTTTCCTTACCTTTTTGCTCATCCCCTCCAGCCTCTTCGTAGCCATTTCTCACTTTTCCCTCCACTCTCCTTGTTACCTTTTCCCCCCGTCTCCTCCACCCTCCTTCTTGCCTTTTTCTTGCCCCCCTGTTCTTTCACCCTTTTCCTTGTCTCCTTCGCCCTGCTCCTTCCTTCCTCCACACATTTCCTTTCTCTTCCTCGCTCTTCTCTTACCTTTTCCTTGTTCTTTCCTTTCTCTTCCTTATTTACTCTAAATTCTTCCTCGCCTTCTGTCCCCTACCCTCTTTATGTTTTTTCCTGCCATTTTCACACTCTCTCTTTTTTCCTTTTCTCCTCCATACTTTTCCTCACCTTTTTCATGTCTTCCTTGCCTTTTCCTTTTATCTTCCATTCTTTCATTGTCTCCTCCTTCCTTGTCTTCTCCTCGTCTCCTCCACTCTCTTCCTTGTCTTCTCCTCATCTCCTCCACCCTCTTCCTTGTCTTCTCCTCATCTCCTCCTCCCTCTTCCTTGTCTTCTCCTCATCTCCTCCACCCTCTTCCTTGTCTTCTCCTCATCTCCTCCTCCCTCTTCCTTGTCTTCTCCTCATCTCCTCCACCCTCTTCCTTGTCTTCTCCTCATCTCCTCCACCCTCTTCCTTTTCTTCTCCTCATCTCCTCCACCCTCTTCCTTGTCTTCTCCTCATCTCCTCCACCTTCTCCTTGTCTTCTCCTCATCTCCTCCACCCTCTTCCTTGTCTTCTCCTCATCTCCTCCACTCTCTTCCTTGTCTTCTCCTCATCTCCTCCACTCTCTTCCTTGTCTTCTCCTCATCTCCTCCACCCTCTTCCTTGCCTTCTCCTCATCTCCTCCACCCTCTTCCTTGTCTTCTCCTCATCTCCTCCACCCTCTTCCTTGCCTTCTCCTCATCTCCTCCACCCTCTTCCTTGTCTTCTCCTCATCTCCTCCACCCTCTTCCTTGTCTTCTCCTCATCTCCTCCACCTTCTCCTTCCTTCTCCTCATCTCCTCCACCCTCTTCCTTGTCTTCTCCTCATCTCCTCCACCCTCTTCCTTGTCTTCTTCTCATCTCCTCCACCCTCTTCCTTGCCTTCTCCTCCACCCTCTTCCTTGTCTTCTCCTCATCTCCTCCACCCTCTTCCTTGCCTTCTCCTCATCTCCTCCACCCTCTTCCTTGCCTTCTCCTCCACCCTCTTCCTTGTCTTCTCCTCATCTCCTCCACCCTCTTCCTTGCCTTCTCCTCATCTCCTCCACCCTCTTCCTTGCCTTCTCCTCATCTCCTCCACCCTTTTCCTTGCCTTCTCCTCCACCCTCTTCCTTGTCTTCTCCTCATCTCCTCCACCCTCTTCCTTGCCTTCTCCTCATCTCCTCCACCCTCTTCCTTGCCTTCTCCTCATCTCCTCCACCCTCTTCCTTGTCTTCTCCTCATCTCCTTCACCCTCTTCCTTGTCTTCTCCTCATCTCCTCCTCCCTCTTCCTTGCCTTCTCCTCATCTCCTCCACCCTCTTCCTTGTCTTCTCCTCATCTCCTCCAACCTCTTCCTTGTCTTCTCCTCATCTCCTCCACCCTCTTCCTTGTCTTCTCCTCATCTCCTCCACCCTCTTCCTTGCCTTCTCCTCCACCTTCTCCTTCCTTCTCCTCTCCTCATCTCCTCCACCTTCTCCTTCCTTCTCCTCATCTCCTCCACCTTCTCCTTCCTTCTCCTCGTCCCCCCCACCCTCTACCTCACTCCATCTTCACCCATGCACTCTCCAAGTCTCTCAGATCCTGTTTTCCCACTGCAGTGACACCTGGAATGAAAATTTACATAGATCCTTTTACCTATGAGGATCCCAATGAGGCAGTTCGTGAATTTGCCAAAGAAATTGACATTTCATGTGTGAAAATCGAGCAGGTGATAGGAGCAGGTAAGTGGATGATTTGGCCCATGTTTGGGTTGGGCAGGTTCACACATGGCCAAATGATCATTTGACACCGCTGAATCTTTTTGTTTCCATTAGGGGAGTTTGGTGAAGTTTGCAGTGGACACCTGAAGCTTCCGGGAAAGAGAGAAATCTTTGTGGCTATCAAGACTTTGAAGTCGGGGTACACGGAAAAGCAGAGGCGAGACTTCCTCAGTGAGGCTAGCATCATGGGGCAGTTTGATCACCCAAATGTCATCCATCTGGAGGGAGTGGTCACCAAGAGCTCCCCAGTCATGATCATCACCGAGTTCATGGAGAATGGATCACTGGACTCCTTCCTCCGGGTATGGGACATTACTTTGAAGCTAAAGGTTGTAGGTGTGATGGGTCTGCAGTGTCTGGTTCTGCTGTAGTGATGGGTCTGTAGTGATGGGTCTGCAATGTCTGGTTCTGTAGTGATGGGTCTGTAGTGTCTGGTTCTGTAGTGATGGGTCTGTAGCGTCTGGTTCTGTAGTGATGGGTCTGCAGCGTCTGGTTCTGCTGTAATGATTCGTCTGTAGTGATGGGTCTGCAATGTCTGGTTCTGTAGTGATGGGTCTGTAGTGTCTGGTTCTGTAGTGATGGGTCTGTAGTGTCTGGTTCTGTAGTGATGGGTCTGTAGTGTCTGGTTCTGTAGTGATGGGTCTGTAGCGTCTGGTTCTGTAGTGATGGGTCTGCAGCGTTTGGTTCTGCTGTAGTGATTGGTCTGTAGTGATGGGTCTGCAATGTCTGGTTCTGTAGTGATGGGTCTGTAGTGTCTGGTTCTGTAGTGATGGGTCTGCAGCGTCTGGTTCTGCTGTAGTGATTGGTCTGTAGTGATGGGTCTGTAGCATCTGGTTCTGTAGTGATGGGTCTGCAGTGTCTGGTTCTGTAGTGATGGATCTGTAGCGTCTGGTTCTGCTGTAGTGATGGGTCTGTAGCGTCTGGTTCTGCTGTAGTGATGTAGTTGTTTTCTGAAAATAACATTGGAAACATATTTTTTCTTCGCTCTGCAGCAAAACGACGGGCAGTTCACTGTCATCCAGCTGGTGGGCATGCTGAGGGGCATTGCTGCGGGCATGAAGTACTTGGCTGATATGAACTATGTCCATCGGGACTTGGCTGCCCGTAATATCCTGGTGAACAGTAACCTGGTGTGTAAAGTCTCTGACTTCGGTTTGTCTCGCTTTCTGGAAGATGACACCTCCGACCCAACGTACACCAGCGCCCTAGTGAGTACCATCTGTGACACTTGTGACCCCTCCAGACACTTGTGACACTTGTGCCCACATGGGCTGTAATTCACATTACGTGACGTCTGACCTTCGGCAGAATTGTGACTTTATTTTTCTCTATGTTACAGGGAGGGAAGATTCCCATCCGGTGGACGGCTCCAGAAGCCATTCAGTATAGAAAGTTTACATCCGCCAGCGATGTCTGGAGCTACGGCATCGTCATGTGGGAAGTGATGTCTTATGGGGAGAGACCCTACTGGGACATGACAAACCAAGACGTAAGTGGCTGTATGGTGACGTCTAAAAGAAAAATGGGCACGATGGCGCCAAGAGCGGGGGAGGTGGGAGATCAGAGCTGAAGCCATTTATACACAGTGGACGAAGCAGAAAATCTTGTATTGCTTTAATGTGGACGGGATGTGGTTAATCGTTCTTTGCTGCCTTCATTAAACGCTCTGTGTCCGCTCCACGCACATTCTGTATCCCAGCATTGATGGACAATTAACATGATGACCTCGAGGCGTCAGGTAGACGGTGGCAGGAATGTTCTGTGCACCGCCCGCTGAATCCCCCCATTTGCCCTATTGTTCGCAAATTAAGAGATGATGACAATTCCCAGCAGAGAACGAGGCATCTGTTACCTCTCTTGGCGCTGAGGACACATAATATAAGATACAGCCTTATCGGTGAAATGGGAACGGCCATGGGCACCGCTCCTTCATCCAACGTCTCCTCTTATCTTGTAGGTAATAAACGCCATTGAACAGGATTACCGGCTGCCACCCCCCATGGATTGCCCTAACGCCCTCCATCAACTCATGCTGGACTGTTGGCAGAAGGATAGAAACCACCGGCCCAAATTTGGTCAAATAGTCAACACCTTGGACAAGATGATCCGAAATCCCAACAGCCTTAAGGCCATGGCCCCTCTGTCGTCTGGGTAGGTGTCTTATCTCTTGGAGGTTGGTTAGGTGGAGACCCATTGCTTAGGTCGGTGAGGGGGTGACGCCCGGGTATAGGTGACTGCCCTCATTTCCTGGCATTTGCCTCATAATGAGGGGAATTTATCAAACTATTTAGACGGCTTTTTTTTGTCTAAATTTGTTGCAGGAAAAGTCGCAGGCTGTTCCCATGCGACTTTTTCGGCAACGTTTCATTTACACTGTTTTATTTTTATGACCACAAAGTGATCTGATTTAGTTCACTGTGCGGTGGTCACTAATTTATCATGTGCGACTTTGTCGCACAGACCAAATATAGAAGGAATCACAGGGCAATTCAACCCTTCCCTATATTACTCCATGTGACAATTGTATTAAAGGGGTACTCTATCCCAAGACATCTAATCTCCTATCCAAAGGATAGGGGGTAAGATGTCTGATCACGGGGGTCCCTCCCTGTTGCACTCAGCTTTCGTTTAGAGCGTCGGGCACAGCGCTGGAGGCTTGTGACGTCATGCCCTGCTTGTGACATCACGGCCACGCCCCCTCAATGCAAGTCTATGGGAGGGGGCGTGACTGTCGTCACGCCCCCTCCCATAGACTTGCATTGAGGGGGCATGGCTGTGACGTCACAAGCCTCCGCCCTGCATCACCAGTCATCCGGCACAGAGTGAAGTTCGCTCCGTGCACTGGATGTCTGGGTTACAGCAGCTGAGATCGCGGGGTACCCCGCGATCAGCCATCTAATCCCCTATCCTTCGAATAGTGAATTACATCCAGTGCACGGAGCGAACTTTGCTCTGTGCCGGATGACTGGCGATGCGGGGCAGAGGCTTGTGACATCACAGCCACGCCCCCTCAATGCATGTCTATGGGAGGGGGCGTGACAGCAGTCATGCCCCCTCCCATAGACTTGCATTGAGGGGGCGTGGCCGTGACGTCACGAGCGGGGCGTGACGTCACGAGCCTCCAGCGCTGCGCCCAACGCTCTAAACGAACGCTGGATGCAACAGGAAGGGACCCCCGTGATCAGACAACTTATCCCCTATCCTTTGGATAGGGGATAAGATGTCTAGGGGCGGAGTACCCCTTTAAGGTCTGTGCATTTTTTAATACAATTGACGCCTTCATCAATGTCTGTGCGCCATCTGATAAATTTGGCGCACGGACGCCACTTTCCACGCAACTTTGTTTTTCTTATTCAAAACGAGTTTTATTAAAGAAACAAGGGTACAGAAAATAAAAAAGGGTCTGAGTGAGACCACGGAAAGGAATGAACAATATGAATACATCCATAAGACATAATCTCTTAAAGGGGTACTCCGGTGAAAACCTTTTTTCTTTTAAATCAACTGGTGGCAGAAAGTTAAACATATTTGTAAATGACTTCTATTAAAAAATCTTAATCCTTCCAGTACCTATTAGCTGCTGAATGCTACAGAGGAAATTCCTTTCTTTTTGGAACACTGATGACCTCACGAGCACAATGCTCTCTGCTGACATCTCTGTCCATTTTAGCAACCGTGCATAGCAGATGTATGCTAAGGGCAGCATGGTGGCTCAGTGGTTAGCACTTCTGCCGTGCAGTGCTGGGGACTTGGGTTCAAATCCCACTAAGGACAACAATAAATAAAGCGTTATTATTATTATTATTATAATAACGTCAGCAGAGAGAACTGTGCTCGTGATGTCATCAGTGTTCCAAAAAGAAAATAATTTCCTCTGTAGTATTCAGCAGCTAATAAGTACAGGAAGGATTAAGATTTTTTAATAGACGTAATTTACAAATATGTTTAATTTTCTGCCACCAGTTGATTTAAAAGAAAAAAGGTTTTCACCGGAGTACCCCTTTAAATAAAAAAATAGGCAATGAGGTCAAAGGGGGTAAAAGCACATCAGGTCCTTTCAGGCCTCCAGAAGAATTAAATAGGAGACACTTCCTAAGGGAAAGGGTCCCCAATAACATTACACCCCACCAGCAAAAACTCTACCAACAGGGAGGCCCTCCGCAACTTTTTTTTTTTTAATCTAAAGTGAACAAAAACCAAGTTCACTTTTCATAAATGCCCCTCGATGTGTTTGGTTCATTCTCAGAAAGAGTGTCTGCTGTTTAATAAGGGTCCAGCATCTCGCCCATATGTATAAGAGTAGATATAGAAGGTTACATATATACAGGCAGTCACGTGGAAAAACCACTAGCAACTAGGTGCTGATATTAGAAACAGGTACCCAACGTGTTTCTACCTCAATAATGCGGCGTCCTCAGGGGTAACCAGAAGATATTAATTGGTACAACATAGATGCTTGCTCAAATGTTACAATAGAGTTATGCAACCAAATCAATAATTATGCGCTAGAAAAGCAGTAATTATGCATAAGAACAACAACGTATCAGGGGTAGCAGCCTTTGATGGCAGGTCTGTAAAGTATCATGACCCCTTCTTAGGATAACGCTTCACCGTCCGTCTCCAGGATCCTGTAAAGAGAAATGCACACAATGTATATACCAATAGTGTATCATGTTCCTGGAGACAAAGTTCATTCTCAGACAAGATAAGTGATCACAGGTGATGGAGCTTGAGCAGTGGCCCTTGGGGCCCGGTCCAGTGCACAGGCAGTGATGGGGACAACTAGGTGTCTAAAAGTACATATGATGCAGGCAGCGGCCCACCCCTACAACTGTACCCTGACTTACACATTCTACCAATGAGTTGTCTAATCAGGGTCTTTTTATGTCACATAAGACCCCACAGTTCTATGACTTGGGGGGGGGGGGGGGCATTAGTAATAGATCTGCTTGCTTGGATCAGATGAGAGGCAGATAGTTGACGCCCCATTGGCCGTAGTCTCTCTGCCCTGTCTATATTCCCTTTACTTTGCTCATTCCCTTTGTCATGTTGTCTTTCAGAGTGACTCTCCCGCTCCTGGATCGCACCGTCCCTGACTACACCAGCTTCAACACAGTGGACGAGTGGCTGGACGCCATCAAAATGGGTCAATACAAGGAGAGTTTTGCCAATGCTGGATTCACGTCCTTCGATGTGGTTTCACAAATGATCATGGAGTAAGTAGTTACAGGGCATTCCGGGGAGAAGGAGGGGGATGTATATCTATAGGACAGTGTTTTCCAAGCAGGGTGCCTCCAGCTGTTGCAAAACTACAACTCCCAGCATGGTGCCTCCAGCAGGGTGCCTCCAGCTGTTGCATGGTGCCTCCAAGCAGGGTACCTCCAGCTGTTGCAAAACTGTAACTCCCAACATGGTGCCTCCAAGCAGGGTGCCAGCATGGTGCATCCAACCAGGGTGCCTCCAGCTGTTGCAAAGCTACAACTCCCAGCATGGTGCCTCCAGCTGTTGCATTGTGCCTCCAAGCAGGGTGCCTCCAGCTGTTGCAAAGCTACAACTCCCAGCATGGTGCCTCCAGCTGTTGCATGGTGCCTCCAAGTAGGGTGCCTACAGCAGTTGCAAAACTACAACTCCCAGCATGCCCGGACAGCCGAAGGCTGTCCGGGCATGCTGGGAGTTGTAGTTTTGCAACAGCTGGAGGCACCCTGGTTGGGAAACACTGCTCTAGGATCTCCATCTAGCACTTATACACATGAAGTCCCTGGTGTCTGATCCCGGCAGCCATGTGTCCTCTATAACAGTACGGTACTACGTGTCCCGCTCTCTGATGAATGCAGCCTCTATATACTCGTAGGATCCAGCCATCCCGACTCCATTGTGCGCACTGAACTAATATTTACTCACTGTCTTGTGAGGGCCGAGCCCTGCAGGCGAATAAACAGGCAGCTAAGCGGGGCCCCCGCCGTATCTTCTATGCATTGTGTGATGAGCATCTCCAGACCTGTCTGATGGAGAATTCCTGCAGGATTAAGGAGACGCCTCCCGGTGTAAAGAGAGAGGCGGCAGCCACAGGTCACCGTCTGACAGGAGATGGATCCTTATGTTTAATGTGAGGGGTTCAGGGACAAGTAGGAGGAGGGGCATAGAAGAATGTCAGTTTAATGGGGGTGGGACTTGTTATGGGCTAATTAGCATAACATGGAGGTATTTATAATTACATGCGCAAACTGCAGTAAATAACTCTGCTACCGCCAAACAGCGGATGACACAGAGGCAGCTTATATTCTGCAAAAAAAAAATTTCCAGGGGATTACCCCTTTAAAGGGGTATTCCGCCCTTAGACAAGATGTCTATTGGTCAGAATACCCCTTTAAAGACATTTGGGACAGGGGAGTTGGTTTAAAGATAGACCTAAGGGTCTGTGTATGGAGGCTGGGTCACCACTAACTATTTTCTGCTGCTCTTTCCAGAGACATCCTACGGGTTGGGGTAACTTTAGCCGGTCACCAGAAGAAAATCCTCAACAGCATTCAGGTGATGCGAGCACAGATGAACCAGATCCAGTCGGTTGAAGTCTGATCAGGACGACAAGTGCTTCCTCATCCTCACACTTCCTAATGTACGTGGGTTCCGAGCCTTTCCCTCTCTCCCAACCCCTCTTGGTACAATGAAGTTTCTCTAACTTGCACCTGGTACGGACTGGACCACTTGTCGTCCCCATGATGGTTCCACCCTGACAGCAGAGCTTCCCTGGGAAGGGTTCGGGATCAGGCTTTGGGGTGATCGGAAGAATATTTTTTTGGGAATATCAAGACCTGAATTTGTACAAATAATAATAATAATTGACAATAAGACATGAAAAGGGCTTGAAGAATTCAGCTCAATTTTGTTAATCAGCGGACGGGATGAGGACGCAGGGCAACGGTGCTGATCAAGAGGTGCGGCCCATGGACAACCTCAAGCCACTCGTCCGGGGAAGCACCTGAGAGACATGAAGAATTTATTTCCATTAAATGGACCTGCTCCATCTACACATATAAAACTCTTCATCTTGAAGATGTTACAAGAATTACCTAAAAAAAAAAAAAAAACGGCTTTTTCCGTGGAAAGAAAGATGCCGCTGAGACTTGTAGTGTTTGTAATAAAGGGCGACTCCTTTCTGCCGATCCTGATACAGTTTTGTGAGTTCTACATTTTTTGCAATTCCCCCCCCACATCCCGAGCGCACCTCGAGTGACAATTGATCCATATCATGTGCACAAACCTCAGTGATGACGTCATCACTATACGCCAACCCCACTCCTCTTTCTCAGAAGATTTTTCCCTTTATTAGACTTAAGGACAAAACTTTGAAGTGTATAAAAAAAAAAAAAATGAAGAAAAAAAAAAAAACACGCTTTGTCGTCAATGTTGTCGTCGTTCGGAAATCTGTTTCTTTGTTTACAAAAATTTGACTTTTTTTTACATTGTTTTTTTTTTTTGGATATCGGTACTCAGAAAGATAACAATTGCTTAAAAAAGAACTTGAAAAAAAAAACACAAAAAAAAAAAACTTGGACAATGACCCTGTGCACATCAATCGTCTCACTTGTGATTGCCTGATGGACTGAATATGGCCGCCCTCACGGAGCGCTTCATTACCTGCATTGTTCACCTCGCGTGTGGCTTATTATATAAGCTTGTCAGATGTGCAGTGGCCGGTGAGGAACTGTAGACTAAATCAACCCCATGGGTACGAGTGTAGCACAGCCAATGCCTTCAGCTTAGTCTAGGGTTGGTTCTTTGGTGTCCTCTGATCTCAGGTCACCTTCCTCTGCAGGACGTTCCTCACCACAGTCTAGAACCTTTCTATGTTAACTGGTTGCGTTTATGTCAGTCTGTGCAGAGGGTCGTGGCGGGGCATGCAGCAAGTATTCAATGCTTCCCTACTACTAGGGTGAGGGTCCCACTCATCTGCAGAGACGGGAGGGCTGAACCATGAGACCGAGCGCCACCATTCTTAGCCCCATTGCACCGGTTACTACGGCAGCATTACTCCAGACCATCCTTCATTACTATAGAACTACCCGTAGCTGGTGACAATCACGTTCTCCCTCTGTAGACGCCTAGAATAGATGGGCTCTGGTGTTTGTGTCATATGTGTGTTGTCCTTGAGTAGGACGCATGATCTTCCTTTCAGTCAGACGCGTGTGTCCTGCAGGGGCCAGATGAGTTCCATGTTTCCACATCCTTGCACCTCATCCATTACAGGGCACCAGTCAGAAGGTGAGCACGGTCCCCCATACGGTTCTAGAGCAAAGCAATGGGTGCAGCACTTTGTATTCATCTTTCCCTCCCCACATGGACAGCTATAGGGCCTACACCAACCAGTGTCCTCCAGGGAGTCGTGGTTATGATAATGCAGACGACTCTGTCCCAATCTTTTGATACCTAGCGCTGACCACCGTATGGACCGTGTCTGGAGTAGGGGCTTCCATAGTTGTAGGCTATCTTGAGTTTCTTATTTCGGTGACAGGGATATTGGCAGTGGTTCTTTGTTTGGGGGGTGCAGACTGGTATGACTCCGCCATCACCGCCTGCCTATGGTAAAACATGTCCAAACAAATGTCATTCATTATGACGTGTTTGAGGCCGATGTAATGCTTCACATCTGTTCCTGAATCTCCTCCAGGGATGAGGTGGGGGGCTGGGCTGTGTGCTGCGTTCCATGAGCTTCCATTGTGTGATATATTCTGTAGCCAGGATGAAGCAGAGCAGGGAGGAATGGCGCACGTGTTTCTGCCTATTTATCTTGTGTGCTGTGCAGGAGAACGCGCGTGTCAGGGAATAAACCGTCAGCTCACCGGGCCTGGTCCGTAGCCGGGCTGCCGCCTGTAGTGCCATGATTTCTTCCAGTCGGAGCTCAGTGTTTGTAGTGACTGTTTACAGAGACTCGTGTGAGCGGCCGGAGTCATCCATGTCTGGTCTGAGACCTGGGGGGGGGGGGGGGGGGGGGGGGGGGGGGCAAAAGGTCCGACATCAAGAATCTCACCAGCATATAAGAAGCAGAGGTGTAAGTGGGGGCTGGGTGCAGGAACTTGTAGGTCTCAGTAGGGTGTTACGTGGTCTAATGAAAAATACCAACACTGTGAGTCCTGTCCAGCCGCTCCTTCCCAGAAAATCAGCGCAATGACGCGAGCACCGCGCAAACCACTGAGCAACTTCTTGTCAATAGCTGAAATAAATACTTTGTTTATAAAAAGTGTGTGTTGTGTGACTGCCTTACCATCACGCATATATCTTCTCACCTCACAGGCTTGCCGACCATCCGTAAAGTTGTTTTTTTTATGCTGCGGCACTTACCTTTGCACATTGCCATTATTATAGGGGTGTTTATTTCAGTATACAGGCATATACATACGTACATGTTGGAGTCAACATTCTTGGCACCTCAGGATATTAAGTACACCATTTAAAATACAATGGGAGATTAGCTCTGTAGAAACAGTCAATTAGCGGCAAGATATCAGTCAGGGACAGGAAAGTAACGTTTAATCGGGGCTTCTCCTGTTTTATTTTTCCTTGTCTATACAGGCGGCTTCTACCAGCCACATAACGCAATGGTCAACAACATACAGGTCATAATGTCCTGTTTGAGGCTGCGAGCCTCTGGAGTTAAACTCCTCAGACGTTTCTTACAGCCTCTCTTGCAGACTGACGCTTACTTAATTTTAAAACCCAGTGACAAGCTGTTTTCAGCACCTGTGCTGATCTGTCCGAGTCTGAAAACCTAGAGTGGCCCAGGAATGGGCATGAAAGTCCCCCTACCACGCCAGCCTTTCATCTCTTAAAAATCCAGACCAGATAACAGGACTTACCTTAGTTCATAGCAAGCCAAGTCTCGCCAAGGATTTAAAGGGTTACTCCGTTCCTAGACATCTTATCCCCTATCCAAAGGATAGGGGATAAGATATCTGATCGCGGGGGGGGGCACCGCTGGGGATCCCCGCGATCTCCCTGCTGCACCCGGCGTTCGTTTAGAGCGTTGGAGGCTCGTGATGTCACGGTTATGCCCCCTCAATGCAAGTCAATGGGAGGGGGCGTGACAGATGTCACGCCCCCTCCCATTGACTTGCATTGAGGGGGCATGGCCGTGACATCACGAGCAAGGCGTGGCCGTGACGTCACGAGCCTCCACCCCGCATCGCCATTCATCCGGCACGGAGAGAAGTTCGCTCCGTGCAATGGATGTCTGGGGTCTGCAGCCGAGATTGTGAGGGCCCCCAGCGCCGGGACCCCCACAATTCAGACATCTTAGGATAGGGGATAAGATGTCTGGGGGCAGAGTACCCCTTAACAATTTCTAGATGATTTCCCATCCTTACACAGATTTCCCTGAATGTATAGGCTTCCTGAAACCCGGTTGTTCACATACAACAGGCGCCTAGAGAAAATATGGTGATCCCTGACGACCAGTTCTGTCACTGGTTTACAATATGTGTGTGTGTATATATATATATATATATATATATATATATATATATATATAGTCATGAAGATAAAGGGGTAAAGCCCAATGGAAAAAACATGGTAGGAGAAAAGAAGACAAAAAAGAAAATTTCAGGACGCTATGAATGGCCCCTTTGTGCAGCGTGAAACAAAGGACAAAATGAGACTATCCTGGGATGAATTAGACTCGCCAGGCAAAAGCTTTGAGGCGTATGAGGGCTAGTTTTTTTGTCCCTGTACCTTGTTCTCTATGGCGAAATTTGTCCGAGCAGACCGAAAATGCTATCACCAAGCACAAGCCGCCTAAAGGTCACAAGACCTCAACATATTGGCTTCATTGTCAAGAACAATCCAGGACGAGGTAAAAAACAGGAGAACTGATGTTAGAACCCTATGAAAGTTTGGTCAAAATGTGGCAAAAAAACAAAACATCATATGTGGAACTTCAGACTTAGGGTGGGTTCACACTACGTTTTGTCCCATACGGGAGCGCATACGGCAGGGGGGAGCTAAAACCTCGCACTCCCGTATGTTACCGTATGCGCTCCCGTATGTCATTCATTTCAATGAGCCGACCGGAGTGAAACGTTCGGTCCGGTCGGCTCATTTTTGCGCCGTATGCGCTTTTACAACCGGACCTAAAACCGTGGTTTACCACAGTTTTAGGTCCGGTTGTAAAAGCGCATACGGCGCAAAAATGAGCCGACCGGACCGAACGTTTCACTCCGGTCGGCTCATTGAAATGAATGACATACGGGAGCGCATACGGTCACATACGGGAGCGCGAGCTTTTAGCTCCCCCCTGCCGTATGCGCTCCCGTATGGGACAAAACGTAGTGTGAACCCAGCCTTAGTTGGAGACATCTGGAGTGATTGTTTCAACCTTCACCCATACAGCCATTTTGTTTTTGTGTGGTATATGGTTAACCCCTTAAGGACTCCGCTGCTCAGTGTTTGGAACAAAATGTTCCGATTTCTTATCGCTGGGAGCTTGTGACGTCATAGCCTCGCCCCTCATGATGTCACACCCTGACCCCTCAATGCAAGTCAATGGGAGGGGGCGTGACGGCTGTCACGCCCCCTCCCATAGACTTGCATTGAGGGGACGGGGCTATGACGTCACGAGCTCCTGGTGCCGGCTCTAAGCATTCGGAACCTTTTGTTCCAAACACTGAGCAGTGGAGTACCCCTTTACTCAGTGTTGTTTTGCTAAGCACTTCTTAGCAGCGCCGTACATTTAAGGTGCATGTCCTTAAGGGGTTAAAGGGGTACTCCTGGGGAACTAAACCCATAGCCCATCCTTTCCCTCTCACCAACCTATGTATTTGTCTAAATATAATTCATTAGCTATATAGAGCTGTCACTTACAGGCAGAAAAATACACCTTGTCTTGGTGTAAACCCCTCACTGAGACTAGCCCCCACCCTACAGGACAACACCACCTGATTTCTGTTTGGTCTAGACCTCTGGCTGTACAGACACACCTCCCCCTCCCTGTGTGAGAGCTTGTGAGCTGTGAGAGAAGTGAAGATTCTCATTCACAGCTGAGCACATAGCTGCTGTTTTTCTGCTGAATATCTAATCACTGACTTCTGCTATTCAGAGCACAGCATGATTTATTGCTGGAGGAAGGATAGTCTGAAAGAAAAGGCATGTGCAGTGTGAACATGCACACAGATAGTGAAAGCAGTTGGCTGGCAGCCATAACACAGAGATGCACTGAATTCTGGGAGTTGTAGTTCTAAGTATTTAGGAGACATCAGGGGCCAAAGGAACTGCCAAAACCACATGAATAACTACAGGGGACACAGAACAGGTATTGTGGTGGCTTTGGGGCATTTTTTATTTTCTCAACTTCCCTGAAGTACCCCTTTAAGTCCAAGAAGGACCTCACTGCTTAAAGGGGAATGTGTCACCATTTAATTTTTTTTTAATAAATAAAATTATTCTATCCAGATAAAGCATTTCATTTCTGTATTTAGTTTTAGGACAACGTAGATTTAATGTTATTTTATAATGAAGTGTGTACTGGGGGCTGCCATTACTGTAGCCTCTTTGTGGTGTGTCACTTCACAACACCTACACAGTTGCTTTATGACAGGCACAGGGCATAAGAAAGTTAAAGGGGTACTCCGGCCCTAATACATTTTATCCGCTTGGGACCCCCTGAAATCTGTCATTCAGGACCAACTTTTGCGAGCTCTCCGCAGCGCTGGAGGCTCAGAGTGTGACGACCACGGGGCCAAACGCCACCCCTTGGGACATTACGCCCGCCCCCTCAATGCAAGTCTATGGCGTCACGAGCCTCCTGCGCTGCACCCAATGCTCTAAATTAACGCTGGGTGCAGCGGGGAGCTCGCGGGGGTCCCCAGCAGTAGGACCCCTGTGATCAGACATCTTATCCCCTATCCTTTGGAGTACCTTTTATGGAACATACAAAGCTCTGCTAGATCACTGCACTCAGGGACAGTGACTCTGATCATGCTTTCATCCATGGCGGTGTAGCTTTAGAGGGTACGGATGAAACAGCTTGGGTGAAGCTATACTAAGTGAAGCGGGAACCTGGGTGTAGCTGTAGGGATAAAAAGGGAGCAGTCAGGGTGTAGCGATAGGGGGTCACATGATGAAATTGTTTAAAAAGTCCCCATCATTGGATGAACACAAAGCATTATCAGGGTCACTGTTCCTGAGTGCAGTGATCTAGCAGAGCTTTGTATGTTTCTTAAAGGGGTACTCCGCTATCCAAAGGATAGGGGATAAGATGTCTGATCGGTGGGGGTCCTGCTGCTGGGGACCCCCGCGATCTTCCTGCTGCACCCGGCATTCATTTAGAGCGTCGGGTGAAGCGCTTGAGGCTCATGACGTCATGTCCTGCTCGTGCCGTTATGGCCACGCCCCCTCAATGCAAGTCTATGGGAGGGAGCGTGACAGCCATCACGCCCCCTCCCAAAGACTTGTATTGAGGGGGCATGGCCATGACATCACGAGCGGGGCGAGGCCGTGACTTCATGAGCCTCCGCCTCGCATCGCCAGTCATCCGACACGGAGAGAAGTTTGCTCAGTGCATCGGATGTCTGGGGTGCAGCAGCCGAGATCGCAGGGGTCCCCTGCGATCTCTGTGCAGCAGCCAGCATTTGTTCAGAATGCTGGGTGCAGGCGGCGGGGGTCGCGACGTCCCAGGCAGGCCCTGCTCATGACGTTACGGCCATACCCCTTCAATGCAAGTCTATTGGATCTCCGATTGTTTAGAGCGTCGGGTGCAGTGGCGGAGGCTCGTGACGACACGGCCGCGCTCCCTCAATGCAAGTCTATGGGAGGGGGCGTGACAGACGAAGTCACGAGCCTCCACCACTGCACCCAACGCTCTAAACAAACGGAGATCACAGGGGTCCCCAGCAGCAGGACCCCCACGATCAGACATCTTATTCCCTATCCTTTGTATAGGGGATAAGATCTCTAGGGACGGAGTACCCCTTTAAGTAGAGATCATCAAAAATGGCAAGCAGCCATGAATGAAATCTGCGATGGGGGAAAGCTGCACAGGGGAAACCATCAGAAGGAGAGTCTGTGATCCAAGGAGACCAGAACGACCTTCATGCTACTTATTCCGTAAGTGTCACATTCCTTGATTCCGGTTTCTGAGCTATATGTTAGTATGCTATTTCCTGCCTTGTTTGTATTTATATATATATATATATATCTGTTTGTTGGTTATTGTATTCCCATTATGTTCCTGACTTGTTTCCCGACTTTGTATAGTTCTGTTTGTTTTGTTGACTTCGACACCAATGCATTTTAGCGCAAGGAAGGGACCGACTCCAAGTTGTCGATCCGTCATATAGAGCGGATGGGCAAGTGGCTTATAGGGACAGCTTTAGGGCTCCCTTCTCTCTGCACTAAAGCTGTCCCTATAAACCACTTGCCCTTCCGCTCTATATGATTAACAACTTGGAGCCGGTCCCTTCCTTGTGCTAAAGTGCATTGGTGTCGAAGTCAACACAACAAACAAGCCCCATCCCTCATGATGTCACGCGCAGCCCCCTCAATGCAATGGGAGGGGGCGTGACATCCCATAGACTTGCATTGAGGGGGCGGGGTGTGATGGCATGAGGGGCGGGGCTATGATATCACGAGCTCCCGGCTCCAGCTTTCAGAACAGTTTGTTCCAAACGCAGAGCAGCGGAGTACCCCTTAAATGTTCTGATATATTGCCTGACGTCTCGCTCTGGTTTGTATATTGTTCACAACACTTTCTTAATTTTTTCCTTTTTGTGCCCCACAGGCAATCCAATGTGTCCCTCTTCCTCCCCATGTTCTTGGATGTTTGGGTTGCGTGTTTCTTCAATGTCTTCTCATAGGACAATCAACTGGCTCCAGAAAATTAAACAGATTTGTAAATTACTTCTATTAAATAATCTCCATCCTTCCAGTACTTATCAGCTGCTGTATGCTCCAGAGGAAGTTGTGTATCTCTTTTCTGTCTGACCACAGTGTTCTCTGCTGTCCAGAGTAGGAGCAAATCCCCATAGCAAACCTCTCCTGCTCTGGACAGTTCCTGACATGGACAGAGGTGTCAGCAGAGAGCACTGTGGTCAGACTGGAAAAATCAACTCAACTTCCTGTGGAGCATACAGCAGCTGATAAGTACTGGAAGAATTAAGATATTTAAATAGAAGTAATTTACAAATCGGTTTAACTTTCTAGCACCAGTTGATTTAAAAAAAATTAAAAAGTAAAACGTCCGTTTTTCCCATTTTACCCCCCCCCCCCCAAAAAGCGTAAAAAAATTATTAATACACATATTTGGTATCGCCACATGCGTAAAAGTCTGAACTACTAAAATATATTGTTAATTATCCCGTACGGTGAACGGCGTAAACGTAAAGAAAAAAAAATTGCTGCTTTTTTGTCACATTTTGTTCCCAAAAATTTTTATAAAAAATGAATAAAAAGTCAAACCTTAGCAAAAGTGGTACTGATAAAAACTACAGATCATGGCGCAAAAAATGAGCCCTCGTACCGCCCCATATACGGAAAAATGAGAAAGTGATAGGTGGTCAAAATAGGGCAATATCAGACATACTAATTTTGTTAAAATGGTTTGAGATTTTTTTTAAGCGATACAATTATAGAAAAGCATATAACATGGGGATCATTTTAATCGTATTGACCCACAGAATAAAGAAAACATTTCATTTTTACCGGAAAGTGTACAGCGTGAAAACTAAAACCTTCCAAAATTTGCTAAATTGCAGTTTTCTTTTCAATTTTCCAACATAAATAATATTTGTTTGGTTGCGCCGTACATTTTATGGTAAAATAAGTGATGTCATTACAAAGTACAATTGGTGACGCAAAAAACAAGCCCTTATATGGGTCTGTGGATGGAAATATAAGAGAGTTATGGTTTTTAGAAGGCGAGGAGGAAAAAACGAAAATGCAAAAATAAAATTGGTCTGGTCCTTAAGGGGTTAAATAAAAGATGCGAGGCAGATGTCTGGTCACTCCCCGATTCGGGAAAAGTTGGGCTCCCTTCATAGTCGCAGGTCTTGGCTGGTCCGAGTACTATACGTTGTCTGTTGAGCCAATGTTTTGTGCCTGGGACAGCTGGGTGACCTGCAGATGTTTCCAGATATCATTATGACTTGTGGAATGAGGCAGCTTAAAGCTGATGTCATGGGTCCTGGTGGTCGGCGCATGGATTAACGCATAGATCTCACATGCATCAGATTTCATGAAGCCTTTCGGCAGATTGGTCCCTATAAACGATGGGGTCATCTTCCTCTTAATCCGTACGGCATTCCTTCTCTGGTTTGTGGACTGGGTGACATTAGAAAACAGTCTCTAGGTCAGTGTTTCCCGTGTGCCTCCAGCTGTAGCCATTACGCTGTCCGGCCATGCTGGATGTTGTAGTTTTGCAACAGCTTTAAAGGGGTACTCCGCCCCTAGACATCTTCTCCCCTAGCCAAAGGATAGGGGATAAGATGTCAGATCACTGGGGTCCCGTAGCTGGGCGGCCCTACTCATGACGTTACGGCCATACCCCCTCAATGCAAGTCTATGGGAGGGGGCGTGACGGACGTCACGCCCCCTCCCATAGACTTGCATTGAGGGGGCGTGGCCGTGACCTCACGAGTCTCTGACGCTGAACCCAACACTCTAAACGAACGATGGGTTCAGCACGGGGGTCCCCAGCGGCGGGACCCCTGCGATCAGACATCTTATCCCATATTCTTTGGATAGAGAATAAGATGTCTAGTGGCGGTGTACCCCTTTAGGATGAACCTCCTGAATCAAGATGAAGGCCGAGCTCCAGACCAGGGGCTTTCCCTCACCTCCTCCTGGAGTAGATGTTATGCCCCCTCCCTAGGGGAATCTTAGGAGCGCACAACCTTTCCTCACGGCGACTCACTCCAGTCTGAGACATTTTTGAAGCCCCGCCCCCTGTATGACATCACCAATATAATGGCGCTGTGATCACAGCCCCACCCCCTTTATGACATGCTTAAAGGGGTACTCTGCCTCTAAGTATCTTATAAGATGTCTGATCGCAGTGGTCCCGCCGCTGGGGATCTCCCTGCTTCACCCGGTGTTCGTTTAGAGCACGGAGTCCCATGACCTCAGCCAGGCCCCCTCAATGCAAGTCTATGGAAGGGGGCGTAGTCACGCCCCCTTCCATAGACTTGCATTGAGGGGGTGGGGCGTGACTATGGCATCACGAGCCTCCACCTTGCATCACCAGTCATCCGGCACAGAGCGAAGTTCTCTCAGTGCACCGGATGTCTGGGGTGCCGCAGCCGAGATCACGAGGGTTCCCAGTGGCGGGCCCCCCGCGATCTGACATCTTATGATGTCTAGGGGTGGAGTACCCCTTTAATATAATGGTTTCCCCCTTACGATTATACCAGCAGACCTTCATGTCCATTCTGCACAACCCAGCCCTATAACGATGGCCACTTTGCTATCTTCTACGACCCCCTTCTTGTTCCTGTATGACCGCGGTGGCATCACCCATCATCTCCCCCCCCACCACGTGACCAGTGTTGTCTTCTCATTACTGACCCAGTTTGGGGAATGTGAGAGGTTCTGTGCAGGTGGCTGGGGTGTTGGAGGGTCCCAGGCAGGGTCACTGTTCTTAATGAAGGGCCTCATTGTTTACGGCTGAGTCCCTCATTAACCTCACTCTGCTTTGACGGCCCCTTCACACCAACTGCGCTAATAATACCCGGGCCGATCACAACCTATCAGTCCTGTCAGGCAGAAAGAGCCGACCATTGGGGACGGGAACAGATGACCCCACGTGATGCCACGTATGACACCGGGGGTCAGCGAGAGACGACTTTGTATCACACTGTTGGAACGTGTTCACTCCTCGCCCCCTACACCCCTTTTTAGAGGCAAATTTCGGATTATTTATGCACGGCCGCCGCCGATGGGCTGACGGTTATTCTATGTGATGTTTTTCCGTATGTCCCTTTTTGTAAGAAGAATGTGAGAAAGGGCGCTGAACTCTGGGTGACTCTCTTGTATAACAATACAGGCGGGGGGGAGGGAAAAATTACAAATCTGGACCGATTTTTATTTTCTCGTAATTTCATCTGGGTTCAAAAGTTCAACATGCGTCAAACTGCAGAGCGCCGCGGGAGTTGGGGGCGGGGATCTGCCATATCTAGCGAGTAGCTTTTCAATCTAGAGCCCCGAGATTCAGTAATTCAGTGAAAGCGCCAGGAATTAGTGCGACAGAGGAGCGCTGGCGGAGGAGAAGAGCGCGGTATGGGGGAGGGGGCAGGCTTGGTGCTTCTAGGTTACATGGATGTAAGTGGGAGGCCTCAAGCGCTATGATGACCGCCACATAACCCTTATCCTAAAAAGACTCCAATAGGCACCGATGCGGCTTCCATTGTTGGGCGGTTTGGGCTGCCTGTGCTCAACCTACACATGTCATGTCTAGACAGTAAGGACCCAAAACCGCGGTCACGTGTAGGTGGTGAATCCCGAAGAAGAAGGGACAACAATGGGTCCCCCTTAGGCGCTGGTCTATCCCGCACCCTCATCTTCCGCTCCATAGACATTGGCCCAAAGCTCCCGGTTACGATGACAATCTACATGACAATGTCCTGTCAAAACCAAAGAAATGTTATCGTACCGACATGGAGGACAGACGGGGCTCAAGTCCTGCAGGAATGGGTGGGAACTGAGTCCCTGCACTTTTTCCACGGCAGGACCTTGTTACTATGAGCAGGAGTCTTACAGGAGCAGTCCTTGGGTGAGTTCCCACGCTTTTCTTTTGACCCCTGAGCACCGATGACATCATCATTGAGCTGGTGGTAGCAGACAGTAATAACCGTAACAGTATATGGTAATAACAGTGGGAGTAACCGTAAATTTGCATATGTTTTTTTCCCACAACCTGCAAGGGCCTAGAAACTCCCGGCATGAACATGGGTACTTAGAACAACCAAAACAATTTAATAAAGGGGGGGGGGGGGGGGAGGTGCCATAAAACATAACTTATATTAGGTTATTAATAAAAGCAACACCATTCCAAAGTAATCCTGCTCTAACAAACCAGAACCAAAATCAAAATAATGGTCTAAGAACCACAAGAGGTCTGCCGTTACCACAGTTCGTTGTGGATTTATAATAAACTGCCGTACACCAATCTGTATTTCCGTGAATACCACAATTAAGGTGGTTTTAGATAGATATACTCAGCTGCTGTAAATAACTAAAGCTCCCAACGTGTTTCTACCATGATGCTATGGTGTCATCAGGGGAAAAGGAAAAGCTGCTAAGTAATTTTACAGCCACATTCTACTCGCAGTCCCAACTCCTTTCCAGGAGTACCTAGAAAGAAAAATAGAATGCCCCCATCAATCCAGAGTTCGATCGGTACCGACAGGTACCGATCGCACTCTGGTTTGATGGGGGCATTCTATTTTTCTTTCTAGGTACTCCTGGAACTGAGTTGGGACTGTGAGTACAGGTCCTATATGCAGATTGGTTGATTTCTGTGAATACCACAATTAAGGTGGTTTTAGATAGATATACTCAGCTGCTGTAAATAACTAAAGCTCCCAACGTGTTTCTACCATGATGCTATGGTGTCATCAGGGGAAAAGGGAAAGCTGCTAAGTAAACAGCCACAAAACTAAGTAATTCTACAGCCACATTCTACTCACAGTCCCAACTTAGTACCAGGAGTACCTAGAAAGAAAAATAGAATGCCCCCATCAAACCAGAGTTCGATCCGTACCAACAGGTACCGATCGAACTCTGGATTGATGGGGGCATTCTATTTTTCTTTCTAGGTACTCCTGGTACTGAGTTGGGACTGTGAGTACAGGTCCTATATGCAGATTGCTTGATTTATGGGACATATCTGTAATGTACTCCTATGTGTTTCTCTTTTCCCTTCTTTTACAAATTCATCATGAGTGGCCATACCGGGGTCCCTTCTGCTTTATGGCACACCTATATATATGTAGAGCACTATGTATCCGGTGCTCCTCATTGATATATTTCTATAAGTGTTCTGATATCGGTCCACAGTTTGGCTGTAGAATTACTTAGTCTTGTGGCTATCTACTTGGCTGCTTTTTCTTTTCCCCTGATGACACCATAGAATCATGGTAGAAACGCGTTGGGAGCTTTAGTTATGTACAGCAGCTGAGTATATCTATCTAAACCCACCTTAATTGTGGTATTCACAGAAATCAACCAATCTGCATATAGGACCTGTACTCACAGTCCCAACTGAGTTCCAGGAGTACCTAGGAAGAATAATAGAATGCCCCCATCAATCCAGAGTTCAATTGGTACCTGTTGGTACCGATCGAACTCTGGATTGATGGGGGCATTCTATTTTTCTTTCTAGGTACTCCTAGAACTGAGTTGGGACTGTGAGTAGAATGTGGCTGTAGAATTACTTAGTTTTGTGGCTGTCTACTTAGCAACTTTTTCTGTTCCCTGTGACATCACAGGATACACATATATGGGGGAAATATTGTCCTATTCTGACCCCTATAACTTCTATTTCTCCTTATATGGGCCTGTATGAGGGTCATTTCTTAGACCACTGAGGACCACACTGCTGACCACTGAGGACCACACTGCTGACCACTGAGGACCACACTGCTAACCACTGAGGACCATACTGCTGACCACTGAGGACCACACTGCTGACCACTGAGGACCACACTGCTGACCACTGAGGACCACACTGCTGACCACTGAGGACCATACTGCTGACCACTGAGGACCACACTGCTGACCACTGAGGACCACACTGCTGACCACTGAGGACCATACTGCTGACCACTGAGGACCATACTGCTGACCACTGAGGACTATACTGCTGACCACTGAGGACCATACTGCTGACCACTGAGGACCACACTGCTGACCACTGAGGACTATACTGCTGACCACTGAGGACCACACTGCTAACCACTGAGGACCATACTGCTGACCACTGAGGACTATTCTGCTGACCACTGAGGACCACACTGCTAACCACTGAGGACCATACTGCTGACCACTGAGGACCACACTGCTGACCACTGAGGACTATACTGCTGACCACTGAGGACCACACTGCTAACCACTGAGGACCATACTGCTGACCACTGAGGACCACACTGCTGACCACTGAGGACCACACTGCTGACCACTGAGGACCATACTGCTGACCACTGAGGACCACACTGCTGATCACTGAGGACCATACTGCTGACCACTGAGGACCACACTGCTGATCACTGAGGACCATACTGCTGACCACTGAGGACCACACTGCTGACCACTGAGGACCATACTGCTGACCACTGAGGACCATACTGCTGACCACTGAGGACCACACTGCTGACCACTGAGGACAATACTGCTGACCACTGAGGACAATAATGCTGACCACTGAGGACCACACTGCTGACCACTGAGGACAATACTGCTGACCACTGAGGACAATACTGCTGACCACTGAGGACCATACTGCTGACCACTGAGGACAATGCTGATCACTGAGGACCACACTGCTGATCACTGAGGACCATACTGCTGACCACTGAGGACAATACTGCTGACCACTGAGGACCACACTGCTAACCACTGAGGACCATACTGCTGACCACTGAGGACCATACTGCTGACCACTGAGGACAATACTGCTGACCACTGAGGACCATACTGCTGACCACTGAGGACCATACTACTGACCACTGAGGACCACACTGCCGACCACTGAGGAGCATACTACTGACCACTGAGGACAATACTGCTGACCACTGAGGACCACACCGCTGACCACTGAGGACCACACTGCTGACCACTGAGGACCACACTGCTGACCACTGAGGACCACACTGCTGATCACTGAGGACCATACTGCTGACCACTGAGGACCACACTGCTGACCACTGAGGACCACACTGCTGACCACTGAGGACCATACTGCTGACCAGAGACCAGTGTTTTTCTACCAGGGTGCCTCCAGCTGTTGCAAAACAACTCCCAGCATGCCCAGACAGCCAAAGGCATCAAATGTGAGGTGTGTGACAACCCTGATGGTGCCTATGACAGTGCCTATAAAACCTAGCATCAGTGTTTCCCAACCAGGGTGCCTCCAGCTGTTGCAAAACTACAACTCCCAGCATGCCCGGACAGCCAATGGCAACAGCTGGAGGCACCCTGGTTGGGAAACACTGGCCTAGATCATTTTGGGATCCTCCACTATGTAAAGAGTGTCTACAGCTCCAATGGAGCATTTGCCACTGAGAACAACCGATCAACCGTGTGTGACATACTTCGCTACAGGGTCATATTAGGTCCTACAGCCCCCTGGGACTGTCTTTGATATTTGGGGACCTACCTCCACTTGCTTTTAATATTCAGCTTTGTTGGAAGAAGGAACAATTCATAAAGACACAATAATAGACATGAGGGGCTCAGATGTATTGGCTGTGAGCGTAAAGGGTTAATCTCAGTCCGTATTTATGAGTTAATTACCTCCCAGCCATACGGGGACTGGCGTGACCTGTGAATCTGGATGTATATTAGACTTTAATGAGTCTGGGCTCAGTCAGCCATGCAGAATCCTGTCAGCGATCATGTACCATACAGCGCACATATTACCACTTGCTGATTACAGACTTTTATTACGGCTCAGGATGATCCCCCCTCGACCCTTCACCATCAGCGCCAATCCTGACAAGAAGAATAGAGCGGTAAAAGTCTCTCCTCCAAAAAAAATATTCACGAAAATCTAGAGGACCAAAAAGTTAGAGGCACTTGCTCAAAGTTCCGATAGGATCCAAAGCATCAAGGACTTGTCTGCCTCCTCCAGAGGATCCACACTGATCATGAAAGGTAAATCAAGACTTCCCTTTTGCACAACTTCAACTCCCAGCATGCCCGGAAAGCCAAACACCTGTCTGCCTCCTCCAGAGGATCCACACTGATCATGAAAGGTAAATCAAGGCTGCACAACTTCAACTCCCAGCATGCCCGGACAGCCAAACACCTGTCTGCCTCCTCCAGAGGATACACACTGGTCATAAAAGATAAATCAAGGCTTCCCTTTTGCAAAACTTCAACTCCCAGCATGCCCGGACCACCAAACACCTGTCTGTCTCCTCCAGAGGACCCACACTGATCATGAAAGGTAAATCAAGACTTCCCTTTTGCACAACTTCAACTCCCAGCATGCCCGGAAAGCCAAACACCTGTCTGCCTCCTCCAGAGGATCCACACTGATCATGAAAGGTAAATCAAGGCTGCACAACTTCAACTCCCAGCATGCCTGGACAGCCTAACACCTGTCTGCCTCCTCCAGAGGATACACACTGGTCATAAAAGATAAATCAAGGCTTCCCTTTTGCAAAACTTCAACTCCCAGCATGCCCGGACCACCAAACACCTGTCTGTCTCCTCCAGAGGACCCACACTGATCATGAAAGGTAAATCAAGACTTCCCTTTTGCACAACTTCAACTCCCAGCATGCCCGGAAAGCCAAACACCTGTCTGCCTCCTCCAGAGGATCCACACTGATCATGAAAGGTAAATCAAGGCTGCACAACTTCAACTCCCAGCATGCCTGGACAGCCTAACACCTGTCTGCCTCCTCCAGAGGATACACACTGGTCATAAAAGATAAATCAAGGCTTCCCTTTTGCAAAACTTCAACTCCCAGCATGCCCGGACAGCCATTGGCTGACCGGGCATGCTGGGAGTTAAAGTTTTGCAACATCCGGAGGGCCACAGTTTAAGACCACTGATCTATACGAACATTCGTCATGACTTAGGAATCCATGGTACTAAAGTGTCCTTGGACAGAGATCCCACCATTCTGCAGGATCAGAAGAAATCCCTTTTGGGGATAGTTTTGGAAAGTAATTTCTTCCATTTGCATATAAAGCTGGGAACCGCCATGGGCACGTGGGTAACTCCATCCATCCTATGGGCCCTTTCGAGTGATCGATCATCACCTCTCACCCTCTGTTTAAAGCACTTGTCATTCTACACAAGGGATACAATATATCAATGACTAGTGTTGGGCGCAAATATTCGCATTTCAAACTTTTATCGCGAATAAATCGCAAATTCGTGAATATTGCGAAATTAAGAATATTAGTTTTTTTCCCACAGTACACATCACAGTGATCATCATCCCTCCCTGCTTCCAGCTTGCGGTCTGAAGAAGGCTCCAATACTATTTACTGTGTGAGACTGGAGTTGCGAATATTTCGCATATGCGCATATTCCTTCTTTCAGCTTGTGAGCCAATAAGAATGATGCAGATACACTTGTCAGAGGTTATCAACAACATCCATAGCAACCAATAGTAATGTTGCCCGCCCCCTCACTGTCTTCTTCCTCGAATCTGCGCATTCGTGATTACGCAAATATGCAACGAATACGCGGATACACAACGAATATAACGAATACGCGAAATTTGCGAATATAGGACGAATATTCATCCATATATTCGCGGAATATCACTAATTCGAATATAGGCAATGCTGTATTAATTATGACTAGAGAATCTTAAAGGGGTACTCCCGCGCTAAGACATCTTATCCCCTATCCAAAGGATAGGGGATAAGATGCCTGATCGCGGGGGTCCCATGATCTTCCACACCGCACCCTGTTAGAATCAGCCCCCAAAGCAGGACGGAGCATAGTGAAGTCACGGCTCCGCCCCCGTGTGACATCATGCTCTGCCCCCTCAATGTAAGCCTATGGAGGGGGACGTGACAGCTGTCACTATGCTCCGTTCCCGTGATCGCCAGTAATCAGACCCCGAGCGAGCATGCTCCGGCAGCTGATTCTAACGGGGTGCGGCGTGGAAGATCACGGGGATCCCCAGCGATGGGACCCCCGCGATCAGGCATCTTATCCCCTAACCTTTGGATAGGGGATAAGATGTCTTAGTGCCGGAGTACCCCTTTAACCCCAACCATTCTATCGAGAGAACCAATCTCCTGGACTTGGAAGTAACACATGAATTACTCAAAAAGCTACTTTATGTTCACTATTGGAAACTACAAAAATGGAAGACCAATGTCCAACTTGGTCAAGTCGAAAAGAATTAGAAAAAATTGCATTGGAAATAACACATTATAACTTTGTAGCTTTATGACAGCTCGAAAATCTTATCAACAATACATACAACGAAGCGAAACCTATACCCAAGATGGCTGCGCACAGGATCATCCTATACTTTCTTCCAAAGAACCAGAAAATCATTGAAAAACCTACTTCATCTCAACTTATTCCACAGCCTGTCAAAAAAATCCAATAAATCTTGAGCAAGCATTGGCGGATTTTACTGTCCATATTGTTAAAGGGGTACTCCGCTGGAAAACATTTTATTTTTTCATCAACAGGTGCCAGAAAGTTAAACAGATTTGTAAATTACTTCTATTTAAAAATCTTAATCCTTCCAGTACTTATTAGCTGCTGTATGCGCCACAGGAAGTTCTTTTCTTTTTGAATTTCCTTTCTCTCTGACCACAGTGCTCTTTGCTGACACCTCTGTACATTTTAGGAACTGCCTCAATGTGGTCTTTTTATTCTCTATATATACCTGAAGTGATATCTTTCTGGCCCAGAATGGCTCCACTCTTATCCCAGCCCCACAAGTCCACTGCCCCGGGATATCCTTTCATCCCATGTTATCTTTTACACCACACATCCAAGCCCTTACCACCTCCTGCCATCTCAAAACTTTGACTGAAAATGCTAGTGCATGCCCTCATAATTTCCCACATGGACTACTGCAACATCCTTTTCCGTGGCCTCCCATCTGACACTTTTTCATCTGTACAAACAACCCTCAACTATGCTTTTGAATTGATGTCTTAACACTTACTTTATAGGGACAGGGACTCTTGTCTTTTGATAGGAGTCCCTGCTCCTGTACAAGTCTGAATAGGACATAAAGTTTTATGTTAAACCTCCCAAATCAAATTTCTGAAGATTTGCTCATCTCTACTCACAACCCTCAACTGGGGTGATGCCTTACCACTAAATTTACAGGGACAGGGACTCCTGTCTTTTGATAGGAGTCCCCGCTCCTGTACAAGTCTGAATAAGATGTAAAATGTAATAAACAATTCAAGCTAATCCTCCCAAAAAAATGTCTGAAGATTTGCTCATCTCTACTTCTCACAACCCTTGACTATGCTTCCCAATTGACCCCCCCCCCCCTCTTCCCTCAATGCTCCTCTGCCAATCCCTCCACTGCATTTCAAATAAATAACAAGGCTGTCCACAACCTGCCCCCTCCATACATCACTACAGATGAGCAATTTAATTTAGTTTATAAATTATTTAGCCCATCATTTCCAAGTCAGTATTTTCTGAGGGATTCATTTTGGACTAATCAAGTACAGGAGCAGGGATTCCTGTCAAAGTCAGGAGTCCCTGCTCTTGGACATTAAGTGGTCAAGGCATAAACTGTATGTGTCGGGTTGCCTGGCGGTTAGGTCTGCACCTTGCTCAATGAGAGCCAACGGCTGTCCGGGCATGCTGGGAGTTGAAGTTTTGCAAAAGGGAAGCCTTGATTTACCTTTCATGATCAGTGTGGATCCTCTGGAGGAGGCAGACAGGTGTTTGGCTGTCCGAGCATGCTGGGAGTTGAAGTTTTGCAAAAGGGAAGCCTTGATTTACCTTTCATGATCAGTATGGATCCTCTGGAGGAGGCAGACAGGTATATGGCTGTCCGAGCATGCTGGGAATTGAAGTTTTGCAAAAGGGAAGCCTTGATTTACCTTTCATGATCAGTATGGATCCTCTGGAGGAGGCAGACAGGTGTTTGGCTGTCTGAGCATGCTGGGAGTTGAAGTTTGGCAAAAGGGAAGCCTTGATTTACCTTTCATGATCAGTATGGATCCTCTGGAGGAGGCAGACAGGTGTTTGGCTGTCTGGGCATGCTGAGAGTTGAAGTTTTGCAACATCTGGAGGGGCACAGTTTGAGGCCACTGCTCTATGGAATCCTAAAAGTCCTATCTACAGTATGTAGTAATAGAGCCATATGGGAGAAGACAAATGCTTTGAACTGAGGGTGAGAGGTGATGATAGATCCCTCGAAAAGACCCACAGGGGGTGGGATCTCTGTCCAAGGACACTTTAGTACAATGGATTCCAAGGTCATGACGAATGTTCATATAGAGCAGTGGTCGTAAACTGTGGCCCTCCAGATGCTGCAAAACATCAACTCCCAGCATGCCCGGACAGCCAACGGGAGTTGAAGTTTTGCAACAGCTGGAGACACACTGGTTGGAAAGCACTGATCTACTCTAATATTTCCCCTTCTCTTGTAGATTGTAGTCCTCATGGACAAGGTCCTCTCTGTACCGGTCTGTACCAATAAATTAATAAATACATAAATAATAAAAAAAATATATATAAAAATGTACTTTAATTTTTTTTTTTTTTTTTTTATTAAAGTACATTTTAGATACACGGTGAAGCGGAGTCACAGCCTCAGTCCCTGGTGCCTGTAATGAGAGGATTCTGGAATCTTTTGCGTAACCATTCACAGACATCGTGATGAAGACACCCACATCGCACAGGACAAAGGAATCCTGAAATACCAGACTGTGAGCGCCACCTGCTGGAATACAGATGTCAGGATGAACGTGAGGAGGAGGAAGTGGGCGCCACCTGCTGGAAGTAATGTGTCATGGTAAATACCAGGTGCCGCCTGCTGGTCATACTGTGGAATTACAGAACACAACTATCTTCAAAGGAGGATTTGTCAGTAAAATATCTTATCAAAGACCTTTCAGCAACATCTAAAAACACATAAGAATGTATATACTGTATGAAAGATTCTCATAACCACATTTACGTAAGCGTAACAATCAATCATCAAAACATCCTGTAAAGAGTGTGACTGCTCTTACAGTAGAGAATCCATAGTGGGACCTCTGTTACAGTATAGATTCCATAGTGTGACCGCTCTTACAGTAGAGAATCCATAGTGTGACTGCACTTACAGTATAGACTCCATAGTGTGACCGCTCTTACAGTATAGACTATATAGTGTGACCTCTCTTACAGTAGAGAATCCATAGTGTGACCCCTTTTACAGTATAGACTCCATAGTGTGACTGCTCTTACGGTATAGACTCCATAGTGTGACTGCTCTTACAGTATAGACTCCATAGTGTGACTGCTCTTACAGTATAGACTCCATAGTGTGACTGCTCTTACAGTATAGACTCCATAGTGTGACCGCTCTTACAGTATAGACTCCATAGTGTGACCTCTCTTACGGTATAGACTCCATAGTGTGATCTTTCTTACAGTATAGACTCCATAGTGTGACCTCTCTTACAGTATAGACTCCATAGTGTGAACGCTCTTACAGTATAGACTCCATAGTGTGATCGCTCTTACAGTATAGACTCCATAGTGTGACTGCTCTTACAGTATAGACTCCATAGTGTGATCTCTCTTACAGTATAGACTCCATTGTGTGACCGCTCTTACAGTATAGACTCCATAGTGTGACCGCTCTTACAGTATAGACTCCATAGTGTGACCGCTCTTACAGTACAGACTCTCTAGTGTGACCAATCTTACAGTATAGACTCCATATTGTGACCTCTCTTACAGTAGAGACCCCATAGTGTGATCGCTCTTACAGTATAGACTCCATAGTGTGACCGTCCTTACAGTATAAACTCCATAGTGTGACTGCTCTTACAGTATAGACTTCATAGTGTGACTGCTCTTACAGTATAGACTCCATAGTGTGACTGCTCCTATAGTAGAGGCTCCATAGTGTGACTGCTCTTACAGTATAGACTCCATAGTGTGACTGCTCCTATAGTAAAGGCTCCATAGTGTGACTGCTCTTACAGTAGAGACTCCATAGTGTGACTGCTCTTACAGTAGAGACTCCATAGTGTGACTGCTCTTACAGAATAGACTCCATAGTGTGACCGCTCTTACAGAATAGACTTCATAGTGTGATCGCTCTTACAGTATAGACTCCATAGTGTGATCGCTCTTACTGTATAGACTCCATAGTGTGACCGTTCTTACAGTAGAGACTCCATAGTGTGATCGCTCTTACAGTATAGACTCGATAGTGTGACCACTCTTACAGTATAGACTCGATAGTGTGACCGCTCTTACAGTATAGACTCCATAGTGTGACCTCTCTTACAGTATATACTCCATAGTGTGACCGTTCTTACAATATAGACTCCATAGTGTGACCGCTCTTACAGTATAGACTCCATAGTGTGACCTCTCTTACAGTATAGACTCCATAGTGTGACCGCTCTTACAGTATAGACTCCATAGTGTGACTGCTCTTACAGTATAGACTCCATAGTGTGACTGCTCTTACAGTATAGACTCCATAGTGTGACCGCTCTTACAGTATAGACTCCATAGTGTGACCGCTCTTACAGTATAGACTCCATAGTGTGACCGCTCTTACAGTATAGACTCCATAGTGTGACCTCTCTTACAGTATAGACTCCATAGTGTGACTGCTCTTACAGTATAGACTCCATAGTGTGACCGCTCTTACAGTATAGACTCCATAGTGTGACTGAACTTACAGTATAGACTCCATAGTGTGACTGCTCTTACAGTATAGACTCCATAGTGTGACTGCTCTTACAGTATAGACTCCATAGTGTGTCTGCTCTTACGGTATAGACTCCATAGTGTGACCTCTCTTACAGTATAGACTCCATAGTGTGACTTAACTTACAGTATAGACTCCATAGTGTGACTGCTCTTACAGTATAGACTCCATAGTTTGACTGCTCTTACAGTATAGACTCCATAGTGTGTCTGCTCTTACGGTATAGACTCCATAGTGTGACCTCTCTTACAGTATAGACTCCATAGTGTGACTTAACTTACAGTATAGACTCCATAGTGTGACTGCTCTTACAGTACAGACTCCATAGTGTGACCTCTCTTACAGTATAGACTCCATAGTGTGACTGCTCTTACAGTATAGACTCCATAGTGTGACCGCTCTTACAGTATAGACTCCATAGTGTGACTGAACTTACAGTATAGACTCCATAGTGTGACTGCTCTTACAGTATAGACTCCATAGTGTGACTGCTCTTACAGTATAGACTCCATAGTGTGTCTGCTCTTACGGTATAGACTCCATAGTGTGACCTCTCTTACAGTATAGACTCCATAGTGTGACTTAACTTACAGTATAGACTCCATAGTGTGACTGCTCTTACAGTATAGACTCCATAGTGTGACTGCTCTTACAGTATAGACTCCATAGTGTGACCTCTCTTACAGTATAGACTCCATAATGTGACCGCTCTTACAGTATGGACTCCATAGTGTGACCGCTCTTACAGTATAGACTCCATAGTGTTACCGCTCTTACAGTATAGACTCCATAGTGTGACCGCTCTTACAGTAGAGACTCCATAGTGTGACTGAACTTACAGTATAGACTCCATAGTGTGACTGAACTTACAGTATAGACTCCATAGTGTGACTGAACTTACAGTATAGACTCCATAGTGTGACTGCTCTTACAGTAGAGACTCCATAGTGTAATCTCTCTTACAGTATAGACTCCATAGTGTGACTGCTCTTACAGTATAGACTCCACAGTGTGTCTGCTCTTACGGTATAGACTCCATAGTGTGTCTGCTCTTACGGTAGAGACTCCATAGTGTGACTGAACTTACAGTATAGACTCCATAGTGTGACTGCTCTTACAGTATAGACTCCATAGTGTGTCTGCTCTTACGGTATAGACTCCATAGTGTGACCTCTCTTACAGTATAGACTCCATAGTGTGACTGAACTTACAGTATAGACTCCATAGTGTGATCTCTCTTACAGTATAGACTCCATAGTGTGACTGCTCTTACAGTATAGACACCATAGTGTGTCTGCTCTTACGGTATAGACTCCATAGTGTGTCTGCTCTTATGGTATAGACTCCATAGTGTGACATCTCTTACAGTATAGACTCCATAGTGTGACTAAACTTACAGTATAGACTCCATAGTGTGACTGCTCTTACAGTATAGACTCCATAGTGTGGCTGCTCTTACAGTATAGACTCCATAGTGTGACTGCTCTTACAGTATAGACTCCATAGTGTGACCTCTCTTACAGTATAGACTCCATAGTGTGACCGCTCTTACAGTATAGACTCCATAGTGTGACTGCTCTTACAGTATAGACTCCATAGTGTGACTGCTCTTACGGTATAGACTCCATAGTGTGACCACTCTTACAGTATAGACTCCATAGTGTGACTGCTCTTACAGTATAGACTCCATAGTGTGACTGAACTTACAGTATAGACTCCATAGTGTGACTGCTCTTACAGTAGAGACTCCATAGTGTGATCTCTCTTACAGTATAGACTCCATAGTGTTACTGCTCTTACAGTATAGACTCCATAGTGTGTCTGCTCTTACGGTATAGACTCCATAGTGTGTCTGCTCTTACGGTATAGACTCCATAGTGTGACCTCTCTTACAGTATAGACTCCATAGTGTGACTGAACTTACAGTATAGACTCCATAGTGTGATCTCTCTTACAGTATAGACTCCATAGTGTGACTGCTCTTACAGTATAGACTCCATAGTGTGTCTGCTTTTACGGTATAGACTCCATAGTGTGTCTGCTCTTACGGTATAGACTCCATAGTGTGACCTCTCTTACAGTATAGACTCCATAGTGTGACTGAACTTACAGTATAGACATCATAGTGTGACTGCTCTTACAGTATAGACTCCATAGTGTGACTGCTCTTACAGTATAGACTCCATAGTGTGACATCTCTTACAGTATAGACTCCATAGTGTGACCTCTCTTACAGTATAGACTCCATAGTGTTACCGCTCTTACAGTATAGACTCCATAGTGTGACCGCTCTTACAGTAGAGACTCCATAGTGTGACCTCTCTTACAGTATAGACTCCATAGTGTGACCACTCTTACAGTATAGACTCCATAGTGTGACTGCTCTTACAGTATAGACTCCATAGTGTGACTGAACTTACAGTATAGACTCCATAGTGTGACTGAACTTACAGTATAGACTCCATAGTGAGACTGCTCTTACAGTATAGACTCCATAGTGTGACTGCTCTTACAGTATATACTCCATAGTGTGTCTGCTCTTACGGTATAGACTCCATAGTGTGACTGCTCTTACAGTATAGACTCCATAGTGTGACTGCTTTTACAGTATAGACTCCATAGTGTGACCTCTCTTACAGTATAGACTCCATAGTGTGACTGAACTTACAGTATAGACTCCATAGTGTGACTGCTCTTACAGTATAGACTCCATAGTTTGATCGCTCTTACAGTATAGACTCCATAGTGTGACTGCTCTTACAGTATAGACTCCATAGTGTGACCTCTCTTACAGTACAGACTCCATAGTGTGACCTCTCTTACAGTATAGACTCCATAGTGTGACTGCTCTTACGGTATAGACTCCATAGTGTGTCTGCTCTTACGGTATAGACTCCATAGTGTGACTGCTCTTACAGTATAGACTCCATAGTGTGACCGCTCTTACAGTATAGACTCCATAGTGTGACCTCTCTTACAGTATAGACTCCATAGTGTGACTGCTCTTACAGTATAGACTCCATAGTGTGACCGCTCTTACAGTATAGACTCCATAGTGTGACTGCTCTTACAGTATAGACTCCATAGTGTGACTGCTCTTACAGTATAGACTCCATAGTTTGATCGCTCTTACAGTATAGACTCCATAGTGTGACCGCTCTTACAGTATAGACTCCATAGTGTGACCTCTCTTACAGTATAGACTCCATAGTGTGACCTCTCTCACAGTATAGACTCCATAGTGTGACTGCTCTTACAGTATAGACTCCATAGTGTGTCTGCTCTTACGGTATAGACTCCATAGTGTGACCGCTCTTACAGTATAGACTCCATAGTGTGACTGCTCTTACAGTATAGACTCCATAGTGTGACTGCTCTTACAGTATAGACTCCATAGTGTGATCTCTCTTACAGTATAGACTCCATAGTGTGACTGCTCTTACAGTATAGACTCCATAGTGTGTCTGCTCTTACGGTATAGACTCCATAGTGTGACCGCTCTTACAGTATAGACTCCATAGTGTGACTGCTCTTACAGTATAGACTCCATAGTGTGACTGCTCTTACAGTATAGACTCCATAGTGTGATCTCTCTTACAGTATAGACTCCATAGTGTGACTGCTCTTACAGTATAGACTCCATAGTGTGACTGCTCTTACAGTATAGACTCCATAGTGTGACCGCTCTTACAGTAGAGACTCCATAGTGTGACCTCTCTTACAGTATAGACTCCATAGTGTGACTGCTCTTACAGTATAGACTCCATAGTGTGTCTGCTCTTACGGTATAGACTCCATAGTGTGACCGCTCTTACAGTATAGACTCCATAGTGTGACTGCTCTTACAGTATAGACTCCATAGTGTGACTGCTCTTACAGTATAGACTCCATAGTGTGATCTCTCTTACAGTATAGACTCCATAGTGTGACTGCTCTTACAGTATAGACTCCATAGTGTGACTGCTCTTACAGTATAGACTCCATAGTGTGACCGCTCTTACAGTAGAGACTCCATAGTGTGATCGCTCTTACAGTAGAAGATACTTCCACCACTCTCTCCGGAGGTGATGCAGTCACTTTTATCCTGATTACAGCAGATGGACGCCGGTGACCACATCTGTCGCTATGTCCAGGGATAAACAGCCGCAATTAACTCTTTCAGCACATTCTCCAACTTTCAGTGATGTTAATAGTTAACCCTTTGTAGGCCTCATATTGGGGTTTGTGCTCTTAGTCAATTGGAGGTTTAGTAAAGTGACCCCTGAGGTTTCCTAAATATGTTGGATCGAATGTCCTGATGGGGGTACGGATGAGCCCCCTGTAGATGTCCCTGTAGATGTCCCTGTAGATGTCCCTGGTATTATTGCAGGATCCTGATGATGTCATGGCTGCACAAATCCTAGTCGGGGGGGGGGGCACTAATCTGCAGTCAGAGGTTGGAAATTAATCCGAGTGTCCTACGTCTGGCCACTAGAAACAAGACGAGGATAGGAGAAGGGTCTGCAACGCAAACAACAGGTCCTGGACTCCAGTACCCCAAATAGAGGTCCGGTCCAGGGGTTCGGTCAATAAGGAGCAAAGTCTGGAACCTAGAACCAGAACCAGTCTAGAACACTGGATGGTCTGGATCTATACTGAGAAATCCATAGGCAGAAGCTGAGCTTGAGACCTGCTGGGGGGGGGTCTGTGACGGAGGTAAGAAGATGGGGTCAGGAGGGTCTATGGGGGATGGGCAGGAGGGTGAAGTTTTGCTGAAGTTTTGTGATTGTTGTTATTATTATTACAGATTATTAGTAAATGTTGTTCATGGTTTCCTATCGGTGTATAGAGCTTTAGGTTTGTCTGTATACAGAGCTGTCAACTTGTCCGTATACTGAGGTGTAGATATATACGGTATATGGGGCCGTAGACATATCTTATATGGGGCCGTAGACATATTATATATGGGGCCATAGACATATTATATATGGGGCCGTATACATATTATATATGGGGCCGTAGACATATTATATATGGGGCCGTAGACATATTATATATGGGTCCGTAGACATATCTTACATGGGGCCGTAGACATATTATATATGGGGCCATAGACATATTATATATGGGGCCGTATACATATTATATATGGGGCCGTAGACATATTATATATGGGGCCGTAGACATATTATATATGGGTCCGTAGACATATCTTACATGGGGCCGTAGACATATTATATATGGGGCCGTAGACATATCTTATATGGGGCCGTAGACATATTATATATGGGGCCATAGACATATTATATATGGGGCCGTATACATATTATATATGGGGCCGTAGACATATTATATATGGGGCCGTAGACATATTATATATGGGTCCGTAGACATATCTTACATGGGGCCGTAGACATATTATATATGGGGCCGTAGACATATCTTATATGGGGCCATAGACATATTATATATGGGGCCGTATACATATTATATATGGGGCCGTAGACATATCTTATATGGGGCCGTAGACATATCTTAAATGGGGCCATAGACATATTATATATGGGGCCGTATACATATTATATATGGGGCCGTAGACATATCTTATATGGGGATGTAGACATATCCTATATGGGGCCGTAGACATATTATATATGAGGCCGTAGACATTTTATATATGGGGCCGTAGACATATCATATATGGGGCCATAGACAGATTATATATGGGGCCATAGACAGATTATATATGGGGCCGTATACATATTATATATGGGGCCGTAGACATATTATATATGGGGATGTAGACATATCTTATATGGGGATGTAGACATATCTTATATGGGGCCGTAGACATATTATATATGAGGCCGTAGACATATTATATATGGGGCCATAGACAGATTATATATGGGGCCATAGACATATTATATATGGGGCCGTAGACATATCATATATGGGGCCATAGACAGATTATATATGGGGCCGTAGACATATCACATATGGGGCCATAGACAGATTATATATGGGGCCATAGACATATTATATATGGGGCTGTAGACATATTATATATGGGTCCGTAGACATATCTTATATGGGGATGTAGACATATCTTATATGGGGCCGTAGACATATTATATATGAGGCCGTAGACATATTATATATGGGGCCGTAGACATATCATATATGGGGCCATAGACAGATTATATATGGGGCCATAGACATATTATATATGGGGCTGTAGACATATTATATATGGGGCCGTAGACATATCTTATATGGGGCTGTAGACATATCTTATATGGGGCCTTAGACATATTATATATGGGGCCGTAGACATATCATATATGGGGCCGTAGACATATAATATATGGGGCCATAGACATATCAGTATATGGGGCCGTAGACATATTATATATGGGGCCGTAGACATATTATATATGGGGCCGTAGACATATCATATATGGGGCCCTGGACTTATTATATATGGGGCCGTAGACATATTATATATGGCACCATAGACATATCAGTATATGGGGTCATAGACATATCAGTATACAGGGCCGTAGACATATTATATATGGGGCCGTAGACATATCATATATGGGGCCCTAGACTTATTATATATGGGGGCCGTAGACATATTATATATGGGACCATAGACATATCAGTATATGGGGCCATAGACATATTATATATGGGGCCATAGACATATTATATACGGGGCCATAGACATATTATATATGGGGTCATAGACATATTATATATGGGGCCATAGACATATTATATATGGGGCCATAGACATATTATATATGGGGCCATAGACATTATATACGGGGCCATAGACATATTATATATGGGGTCATAGACATATTATATATGGGGCCATAGACATATTATATATGGGGCCATAGACATATTATATATGGGGCCATAGACATATTATATATGGGGCCATAGACATATTATATATGGGGCCATAGACATATTATATATGGGGCCATAGACATATTATATACGGGGCCATAGACATATTATATATGGGGTCATAGACATATTATATATGGGGTCATAGACATATATATGGGGTCATAGACATATTATATATGGGGCCGTAGACATATTATATATGGAGTCATAGACATATTATATATGGGGTCATAGACATATATATGGGGTCATAGACATATTGTATACGGGGCCATAGACATATTATATATGGGGTGATAGACATATTATACATGGGGCCATAGACATATTAGACATATCATATATGGAGCTGTATACTATCAGTGTTTCTGTTAATAATACCCTGTCTGGGGTCTTTGGATTTGTGGTCAGGAATGGATAGATCAGGTTGGTGTCTGTACTGTGGATCCATTCGTGTGGTCACCTCCACCTTCTCTCCATATACCTGGTCATTATCTCCACAGGCCGCACATTGCATCAGAGGGGCCCGGCGGATGTGGAGCGCTGGTCACTAGCTGGGATGGATGGACTGCCGATCCAGGTGAGGAGGGGACAGGAATCTCCAGGGGTTGTCATCATCTGGGGGAGCTAAAAACTTTTTGGACCCTTTGTCCTCTTGACTTGTGGGGTGGGGGTGGGGGGGTTTCACTGCTCCCAGGATTAGGTCTAACTAAAACTAGGACAGTGTCCCTCTAAGGCAGTGGTCTCAAACTGGCTGGTCTGCCTTCTCAGGAGGATCCACACTGCCCCTGAAAGGTAAATTATGGCTTCCCTCTCATCTCTTTGCACAGTGGTCTTCAAACTGCTGTCCTCCAGCTGCTGCAACACTTCAACTCCCAGCATGTCCGGACAGCCGTTGGCTGTCCGGGCATGCTGGGGGTTGAAGTTTTGCAACATCTGGAGGGCCATAGTTTGAGACCACTGCTCTATGGAATCCTAAAAGTCCTATCTACAATATGTAGTAATAGAGCCATATGGGAGAAGAGGATTGGACATTCATACGTTTCGAAGGCCAGGGTCAGCCCCTGTGGGACCTCTAATGGTGTCCCCCATCTTTTGCCAGGAACCTTTCTCTTTGGGCCGTGTACACGGATTCTGTGGGGAACAGCCCTATATCCCCATATACCCCGGGGTAAACCTCGAGCCTGTGTCCCTCACAGATTAGACTTAGAACATTCATATTATACTATAAGCATCTGCCAGCGGTGACGGGGTTAAGTCATAAATCAGTGCAGTGAATGAGGTCTGAGGATTACAGATTATACAGAAAATCCCCGGCACCGCGTCCGACCATCTCCGGGAGCACATGGCCAAGAGGATCACGTGTGTCACTATAGAGGAGGGTCCAGAACGCCAATGAAATTCTCTGCCGCAATATAACCAGTGAGATGGTGGCGGCCGTTTTACTTCACCGCCTCTAACCATCCTGCTGGTTGGTGGCGGCCGCTGATATTGACTTCTATATCGATCCCAAGGTAGAGATGAGCTGTAGGTCTCATCCACCATAAGAAGACAGGGTAAGGTGCAGCTCAATTCACGTACCTACAACCGAGGTGTCTATCTAAATCCACTACCCATGGAATAGGAAAAATTCAAATGTACAAAAAAAGGCAGTCGCCTAAGTTGTAGGGATATGATGGTGTAGGATGGTGGGATATAATGGGGTAGGATGGCGGGGTATGATGGGGTAGGATGGCGTGGTATGATGGGATAAGATGGCGGGGTATGATGGGGTAGGATGGTGGGGTATGATGGGGTAGGATGGTGGGATATAATGGGGTAGGATGGCGGGGTATGATGGGGTAGGATGGCGTGGTATGATGGGGTAAGATGGCGGGGTATGATGGGGTAGGATGGCAGGGTATGATGGAGTAGGATGGCGGGGTATGATGGGGTAGGAGGGCGGGGTATGATGTGGTAGGATGGCGGGGTATGATGGGATAGGATGTGGGGTATGATGGGGTAAGATGGCGGGGTATGATGGGGTAGGATGGTGGGGTATGATGGGGTAGGATGGCGGGGTATGATGGGGTAAGATGGTGGGGTATGATGGGGTAGGATGGCGGGGTACGATGGGGTAGGATGGCGGGGTACGATGGGGTAGAATGGCGGGGTACGATGGGGTAGGATGGTGGGGTAGGATGTGGGGTATGATGAGGTAGGATGGCGGGGTATGATGGGGTAGGATGTGGGGTATGATGGGGTAGGATGGTGGGGTATGATGGGGTAGGATGGCGGGGTATGATGGGGTAGGATGGCGGGGTATGATGGGGTAGGATGTGGGGTATGATGGGTTAGGATGTGGGGTATGATGGGGTAGGATGTGGGGTATGATGGGGTAGGATAGTGGGGTATGATTGGGTAGGATGTGGGGTATGATGGGGTAGAATGGCGGGATATGATGGGGTAGGATGGCGGGGTATGATGGGGTGGGATGGCGGGATATGATGGGTAGAATGGTGGGTTAGGATGGGGTAGGATGGCGGGGTATGATGGGGTAGGATGGCGGGATATGATGGGGTAGGATGGCGGGGTATGATGGGGTAGGATGGCGGGGTATGATGGGGTAGGATGGCGGGGTATGATGGGGTAGGATGTGGGGTATGATGGGGTAGGATGGTGGTGTAGGATGGCGGGGTATGATGGGGTAGGATGGCGGGGTATGATGGGGTAGGATGTGGGGTATGATGGGGTAGGATGGCGGGGTAGGATGTGGGGTAGGATGGCGGGGTAGGATGTGGGGTATGATGGGGTAGGATGGTGGGGTATGATTGGGTAGGATGGCAGGGTATGATGGGGTAGGATGGCAGGATATGATGGGGTAGGATGGCAGGGTATGATGGGATAGGATGGCAGGATATGATGGGGTAGGATGGCAGGGTATGATGGGGTAGGATGGCAGGGTATGACGGGGTAGGATGGCAGGATATGATGGGGTAGGATGGCAGGATATTATGGGGTAGGATGGCGGGGCATGATGGGGTAGGATGGCGGGGTATGATGGGGTAGGATGGGGTAGGATGTGGGGTATGATGGGGTAGGATGTGGGGTATGATGGGGTAGGATGTGGGGTATGATGGCGGGGTAGGATGGGGTAGGATGTGGGGTATGATGGGGTAGGATGGCGGGGTATGATGGGGTAGGATGTGGGGTATGATGGGGTAGCATGTGGGGTATGATGGGGTAGGATGTGGGGTATGATGGGGTAGGATGTGGGGTATGATGGGGTAGGATGGTGGGGTATGATGGGGTAGGATGTGGGGTATGATGGGGTAGGATGGCAGGATATGATGGGGTAGCATGTGGGGGATGATGGGGTAGGATGTGGGGTATGACCGTTCATGATCTCTGGAGTAACCGCACTTCCCGTCTGCAGCCGTCTAGAAGAAGAGGCCTCAGCCGGACGGCTCCGGTGCAGCTGAAGTGGACGCATCTGGGGTTGAGCATCTTCTTCCTGGTATCGATCACCATGACCGGCTGCTTCATCTGGCAATATAAACTTCCCAAACAAGAGCCAGGTATATAGTCCATGTATCCTCCTCATAGATGTACCCCACATATCCTCCTATTAGGTGTACCCCACATATCCTCCTCATAGGTGTACCCCACATATCCTCCTCATAGATGTACCCCACATATCCTCCTATTAGGTGTACCCCACATATCCTCCTCATAGGTGTACCCCACATATCCTCCTATTAGGTGTACCCCACATATCCTCCTCATAGATGTACCCCACATATCCTCCTCATATCTCCATGTACCCCACATATCCTCCTCATATCTCCATGTACCCCTCATATCCTCCTCATATCTCCCTGTACCCCACATATCCTCCTCATATCTCCATGTACCCCACATATCCTCCTCATAGATGTACCCCACATATCCTCCTCATATCTCCATGTACCCCACATATCCTCCTCATATCTCCCTGTACCCCACATATCCTCCTCATATCTCCATGTACCCCACATATCCTCCTCATAGATGTACCCCACATATCCTCCTCATAGGTGTACCCCACATATCCTCCTCATAGGTGTACCCCACATATCCTCCTCATAGGTGTACCCCACATATCCTCCTCATAGATGTACCCCACATATCCTCCTCATATCTCCATGTACCCCACATATCCTCCTCATATCTCCATGTACCCCACATATCCTCCTCATAGATGTACCCCACATATCCTCCTCATAGATGTACCCCACATATCCTCCTCATATCTCCATGTACCCCACATATCCTCCTCATATCTCCATGTACCCCACATATCCTCCTCATATCATCATGTACCCCACATATCCTCCTCATAGATGTACCCCACATATCCTCCTCATAGATGTACCCCACATATCCTCCTCATATCTCCATGTACCCCACATATCCTCCTCATATCATCATGTACCCCACATATCCTCCTCATATCTCCATGTACCCCACATATCCTCCTCATATCTCCATGTACCCCACATATCCTCCTCATATCTACATGTACCCCACATATCCTCCTCATATGATCATGTACCCCACATATCCTCCTCATATCATCATGTACCCCACATATCCTCCTCATATCTCCATGTACCCCACATATCCTCCTCATATCTCCATGTACCCCACATATCCTCCTCATATCTCCATGTACCCCACATATCCTCCTCATATCATCATGTACCCCACATATCCTCCTCATATCTCCATGTACCCCACATATCCTCCTCATATCTCCATGTACCCCACATATCCTCCTCATATCTCCATGTACCCCACATATCCTCCTCATATCATCATGTACCCCACATATCCTCCTCATATCATCATGTACCCCACATATCCTCCTCATATCTCCATGTACCCCACATATCCTCCTCATATCTCCATGTACCCCACATATCCTCCTCATATCTCCATGTACCCCACATATCCTCCTCATATCATCATGTACCCCACATATCCTCCTCATATCATCATATACCCCACATATCCTCCTCATATCTCCATGTACCCCACATATCCTCCTCATATCTCCATGTACCCCACATATCCTCTTCATATCTCCATGTACCCCACATATCCTCCTCATATCTCCATGTACCCCACATATCCTCCTCATATCATCATGTACCCCACATATCCTCCTCATATCTCCATGTACCCCACATATCCTCCTCATATCTCCATGTACCCCACATATCCTCCTCATATCTCCATGTACCCCACATATCCTCCTCATATCTCCATGTACCCCACATATCCTCCTCATAGATGTACCCCACATATCCTCCTCATATCTCCATGTACCCCACATATCCTCCTCATATCATCATGTACCCCACATATCCTCCTCATATCATCATATACCCCACATATCCTCCTCATATCTCCATGTACCCCACATATCCTCTTCATATCTCCCTGTACCCCACATATCCTCCTCATATCACCATGTACCCCACATATCCTCCTCATATCTCCATGTACCCCACATATCCTCCACCTTTGTCCCTATTGAGTGATGTGTCCTCCACCCTTGTCCTATGTACCCACTTGTGTCCTCCACCCTTGACCCCGTGCACCCCGAGTGTCCTCCATCCTTGACCCCGTGCCCCCCGAGTGTCCTGTATTGTATTATAAACAATAGATAGGCCTGTTTCTGATTCTTGGTGACTTCCAGTTCCAGAGGAGCAGAACATCCCCGACATGGTGCAGATGTGCCCCCGATTCCCTGAGCCGGTGTCTTTAGACCACCCTGTGCCTGTCCTGAAGGAGGCTCTGGAGAAGGTCAGTCCAGATTCATGAAGGTCCTATACAGACTGCGCACCAGTTCCTCCACCCATCGTATTTCTGAATTTCTTCTGTACAGGTGGACAAGTACCTGAGGAGTAAGATCCGCACCCCCGGGCTGCCCACCATGTCCGCCATAGTCACGTACAATGACACTGTGCTGTGGACTGGAAACTTCGGGAAGAAGAATGGATCTGACCCTTCCTCATCGGCTCCCAATGAGTACACTATATATCGGTGAGTGTCCCCATCGGTGACCCCCCCCCCCCCCCCCCACATACATAAACCCCCACAAACACACAAACCTTCCCCTACACACATCTCCCACGTATCTTCCCCTACACACCATTTGGACTATTCCAGGATAACATTATATAGGACGCCATAAACTATTAGGTTATTGATTGATTGGCAGCTTCCCCAATGGTTACAGGACCCCCAGTAACATGCCCACCCTCTTATTGTGTCTCAGAATCGCCAGCATCTCCAAGCTCTTCCCTTCCCTCATGTTGTACAAGTTATGGGAGGAAGGAGAACTGAACTCGCTGGACGACCCCCTGGAGCGATACGTCGCCAATTTCTCCATCAAGAACCCGCTGGCCAGAGGGCGCCACCTGGAGCACAAATATATGGCGGATGGATTGGCCTTCACCGAGAAGGGGGTACAGCCTGCGAAAGCCACAGCCGTGACTCTACGGAGGATGGCCAGCCAGTTATCAGGTAGAGGACCACCAGGCCTAGAGGGGTTATGGGGGAACGGTGAGGCTGAGAGAACCAGTCCCTTCTCTTTATCCTTCCACCTTCTGCGAGACGAATAAATCCTAAATAATAGGATAAGGTCCTCACAATCTCTTCCCGCTATCTCTATGGGATCAGGATATATAGTAGTTATACACATTCCCTCCAGCTCTATCTGTATACTGCTGCTATCTCTATGGGATCAGGGTATATAGTAATAATACACCTCCCCTCCAGCTCTATCTGTATACTGCTGCTATCTCTATGGGATCAGGATATATAGTAGTTATACACCTCTCCTCCTGCTCTATCTGTATACTGCTGCTATCTCTATGGGATCAGGATATATAGTAGTTATACACCTCCCCTCCAGCTCTATCTGTATACTGCTGCTATCTCTATGGGATCAGGATATATAGTAGTTATACACCTCTCCTCCTGCTCTATCTGTATACTGCTGCTATCTCTATGGGATCAGGATATATAGTAGTTATACACCTCCCCTCTAGCTCTATCTGTATACTGCTGCTATCTCTATGGGATCAGGATATATAGTAGTTATACACATTCCCTCCAGCTCTATCTGTATACTGCTGCTATCTCTATGGGATCAGGATATATAGTAGTTATACACCTCCCCTCCAGCTCTATCTGTATACTGCTGCTATCTCTATGGGATCAGGATATATAGTAGTAATACACCTCTCCTCCTGCTCTATCTGTATACTGCTGCTATCTCTATGGATCAGGATATATAGTAGTTATACACCTCCCCTCCAGCTCTATCTGTATACTGCTGCTATCTCTATGGGATCAGGATATATATAGTAGTTATACACCTCTCCTCCTGCTCTATCTGTATACTGCTGCTATCTCTATGGGATCAGGATATATATAGTAGTTATACACCTCTCCTCCTGCTCTATCTGTATACTGCTGCTATCTCTATGGGATCAGGATATATAGTAGTTATTATACACCTCCGCTCCTGCTCTATCTGTATACTGCTGCTATCTCTATGGGATCAGGATATATAGTAGTTATTATACACCTCCCCTCCTGCTCTATCTGTATACTGCTGCTGAGAACTTTGCTCTTCTTATTCATAGGTCTCCCTCGGCGGTTGCGATCCACAAGTTTGCTCTGGAAAGGTTCCACTCAGGAGGCCATTGAGCTTCTCCGGGATGACGTCTTGGTGGCCGATCCTGGTACCAGGTGGGTGAAATCAATTATAATGTGATCGCAGGAGCTGTTACCTAGAGCCGGCTCCAGATTACCATGGGCTTAGAGGGGTACTCCGGTGAAAAACTATTTTTTTTTTAAATCAACTGACTCCAGAAAGTTAAACAGATTTATAAATTAGACACAAAGGAAAGAGTAATATTGGTTGATACAGAATGGAAGAGACTGGTATTCTCAACCAGTATTACTGACTTCCATAAAATTGGCAGTGCCACATCCACTTTCCTAATATTTGCCTTTAGGGCCCAATGGCATAGAATTTTAATACATCTCCAGTATCGCTCTTATTATTATGTATTATGTTTTATTTTCATAGGTAATTTTTTATTGTATTTTAATAAATATTTCCACATTTTTTTCAAACGAACTGTTTCCAATTTTTTTCACTGTGTCCAGCAGCGCAGTATCCTTGAGGTGCGGTTAATTTTGTATCTAAGATTTATAAATTACTTCTATTAAAATAATCTTAATCTTTCCAGTACTTATCAGCTGCTTTATGCTCCACAGGAAGTTGTGTTGTTCCTTTCTGTCTGACCATAGTGCTCTCTGCTGACACCTCTGTCTGTGTCAGGAACTGTCCAGAGCAGGAGCAAATCCCCATAGCAAACCTCTCCTGCTCTGGACAGTTCCTGACATGGACAGAGGTGTCAGCAGAACAACACAACTTCCTGTGGAGCATACAGCAGCTGATAAGTACTGGAAAGATTAAGATTTTTTTAATAGAAGTCATTTACAAATCTGTTTAACTTTCTGGCACCAGTTTTTTTTTTTTTCCAGCGGAGTACCCCTTTAACATTTCCACTTTGCAACAATATGGTTGGATTTCACAAACATCTATACATAGCAGCGACATCATCAAATAGGGACAATAATAACCACAGAACTTTATATGTAACAGAAATGTCACTGTTTATCTGCTCCATATATAGCGAGATATCTGGACACTATGCAGGACCGTGTACCTGACTGACGTATAGATCTAGTTATCTGAACACTATGGTATCTGCTGTATAGAACCAATTATCTAGACATTATGCTTATCTGAGCACTTTATTTTACTAGTTATCTAAACAGTACGTGGCACTGTATCTGGGCACGGTATATTGATAGGTATCTGAACACTATGTGCTACTATATCTGTACACAATATTAAAGGGGTACTCTAGTGGGGGGGGGGGGAATTCAAATCAACTGGTGCCAGAAAGTTATACAGATTTGTAAATTACTTCTATTTAAAAATGTGCTCCACGGGAAGTTGTGTAGTTCTTTCCAGTCTTACCACAGTGCTCTCTGCTGACACCTCTGTCCGTGTTAGGAACTGTCTGGAGCATGAACAAATCCCCATAGCAAACCTCTCCTGCTTTGGCTACTTCCTGACATGGACAGAGGTGTCAGCAGAGAGCACTGTGTTCAGAGTAGAAAGAACTACACAACTTCCTCTGGAGCATACAGCAGCTGATAAGTACTGGAAGGATTAAGATTTTACCATAGAAGAAACTAACAAATCTGTTTAGCTTTCTGGCACCAGTTGATCTGAAAACTTTCTCTACATGGAAAAAGTCATAATTTTCCACCGGAGTACCCCTTTAACAGTTATCTGGACTCTGTACATTGCTATTTCTCTGGACACTGTGTACCTGGGTGCTGTACAGAACTAGTTATCTGGACACTACACAGACCCCATATAATTAGACAGACCCCATAAAAGTCAATGGGATCCATTAGTGTCCATTGTGCAATGGACTGCCTAGACCAGTGGTCTCAAACTGTGGACCTCCAGATGTTGCAAAACATTAACTCCCAGCATGCCTGGACAGCCAACGGCTGCAACATGTAAAGGGCCACAGTTTGAGACCACTTGTCTAGATTCTGTGAAGTAGTCCCCGAATGGATCTTCTGATGGACACAATCCTCTGAACCATCCTAGTGTAGTATGGGACCACCATACTAAAAACACAAAAAAGCTCCAAAGCCACCACACTTCCTGGATATGTTCTCTGTAAACCATCCTGCCTGATATGCATGTCCTCTGTGGCCCCTGTTGTCTTCTCTGGCTGCTTGATATTCTTCCCTCCCCTTCCCTCCCCTTGCTTACATCTCCCAGCAATCATTGCAGCTCACTCTCTGAGAGCATCCCCCACCCTCCTGCTCTGGACAGTTCTCTGCTGATCAGTGTCTGATTGGCTGAGGCTGCCCACACCTACTAGTTCTCACCTCTAAATGGAGCATGACTTATCAGTGCAGGGCAGTAACCACATGGTCTGTGTCTCTCAGGAGGGTGGGGGCTGCTTTCAGAGATGGATTTGGACAGAGACAGAGTGGATGGTTGGATGATGTCAACCAAAGAGGGGAAACATCTCTATATAGCTAATGATTGATATTTAGACTATTAAATAGGTTGATGAGAGGGAAAAGGTGGGCTATGGGTTTAGTGCCCTGGAGTACCCCTTTAAGGTCACCAGCATTGTACTGTTTTTGTTTCAGGTGTCACTACAGTAACCTGGCATTTTCCTTGCTTGCCCACATTTTGGCTGAACACACATCTGAAGGCGAGTACCAGCGGTGGGTGGCCGATAACATCTTGGACCGTCTCGGCATGGAAGACACCGGATTTGACTTTACGCCACCGATCCTTTCTCAGATGGCGGTTGGTTTCTACGGCAGTGGTCAGGTGGCACCGCTCTATGACCTGGGCTGGTATCGCCCCTCGGGTCAAATGTATTCCACAGCGGCTGATATGGCCAAGTTAGCGATGGTGCTTCTAGGGACCTACCATCGCCGGATTTTAGAGCCAGACACGTTGAAGACTATGCTGACCCCGCTCTTCAAGTGTTCCACCAACTACTTCGCCAACAAGACCGGGACCCCCTGGGAGGTCAACGAACAGCTCGGATACGACATCATCCGCAAAGATGGCGACTTGGATGGATACTCTGCCACCTTCTCCATGATTCCTAAGCTCTACGTTAGCTTTATTGTCCTCATGTCCGGGACGAGGCCCCAGGAAGAGGACATCATCGCTAAGACCTACAGCTTTCTGATTCCAGCTCTGGAGAAAGCGTTCCGAGAGGCCGAGAAGAAATTCCGCCCGGCTCCTAACCCAGCTCCGTATATCGGAATCTACACCTACGCAAATCTGACATTTTATGAGATCAAGGTTGGACCCAATGGGGTTCTGGTGATGCAGCAGTTCGGGCCGCACATTGAAGAGCTGATCCCGGAGCGATATCGGACAATTCAGCTCCACTACTTGGAGGAGAGGGTCCTGCAGGTCGTGTTTGACAAAGAATTCCCGTGTATCCTCCGCCTGGGATCGGCGTCGGTCTCGTTGGAGACCCAGGACAGACAACTCTTCAACTTCTACCCCTACAACCCTCAGGGACTGTCTCCAGCGTTTGATGCCCCCGGACTGAACACCTACAATGTCCAGCGCATCCACCAGAAGCCTGTCTTCTACAACTGAGAGGTGAATGACACAATGGGCACAATAAGAGGAACTCAAAGCCTCCACCACCGCCAAGTGAGACAGGGGGCGCCATAAAACACGGGGGGCAGGTATTGTATATCTCTGTCTCCGAGATGTGGAGGAGCGAAGAACCAAGAGAACAATGAGGGGTTAATGGGCGGAGGAAAGAGGCGATTGGTATACGATATGTCATGATATCTCCAGATCTGACATCTGTGACATCACATGACATCTCTGTGACATCACATGACACGTGTGCGCAGCATTGTACATACAACTCCAACTAATAAAGGTGATCTTCCTCCATCTGCCCCAGTGTCTGGACTCTTTGTTATGTCACATTCAGCACCATGTGTGAACTGTATCCTAGTCAGTATATAGTGTATGAGGATACCCGGGCCAGCTGCCATATTGTCACATGATCTACGCTCGAGCATGAACAATTACTGTGCGGTACTATGTATCTGGATGCTGTATGTACCTATCTGGGCACTGTGTAGTACTATGTATCTGGATGCTGTATATAACTATCTGGGCACTGTGTGGCACTATGTATCTGGATGCTGTATATAACTATCTGGGCACTGTGTGGTACTATGTATCTGGATGTTGTATATAACTATCTGGGCACTGTGCGGTACTATGTATCTGGATGCTGTATATAACTATCTGGGCACTGTGTGGCACTATGTATCTGGATGCTGTATATAACTATCTGGGCACTGTGTGGTACTATGTATCTGGATGTTGTATATAACTATCTGGGCACTGTGCGGTACTATGTATCTGGATGCTGTATATAACTATCTGGGCACTGTGTGGTACTATGTATCTGGATGTTGTTTATAACTATCTGGGCACTGTAGTATTATGTATCTGGATGCTGTATATAACGATCTGGGGACTGTGTATCTTGATGTTGTATATAACTATCTGGGCACTATGTATCTAGATGCTGTATATAACTATCTGGGCACTGTGTAGTATTATGTATCTGGATGCTGTATATAACTATCAGGGCACTGTGTGGTACTATGTATCTGGATGCTGTATATAACTATCTGGACACTTTGTGGTACTATGTATCTGGATGCTGTATATAACTATCTGGGCACTTTGTGGCACTATGTATCTGGATGCTGTATATAACTATCTGGGCACTTTGTGGTACTATGTATGTGGATGCTGTATATAACTATCTGGGCACTTTGTGGTACTATGTACGTGGATGCTGTATATAACTATCTGGGCACTGTGTGGCACTATGTATCTGGATGCTGTGTATAACTACACGGGCACTGTGTGATAATATGTATCTGGATGCTGTATATAACTATCTGGGCACTGTGTGGTACTATGTATCTGGATGCTGTATATAACTATCTGGGCACTTTGTGGTACTATGTATGTGGATGCTGTATATAACTATCTGGACACTGTGTGGCACTACATATCTGGATGCTGTATATAACTATCTGGGCACTGTTTGGCACTATGTATCTGGATGTTGTATATAATTATCTGGGCACTGTGTGGCACTATGTATCTTGATGTTGTATATAACTATCTGGGCACTGTGTGGCACTATGTATCTTGATGTTGTATATAACTATCTGGGCACTGTGTGGTACTATGTATCTGGATACTGTATATAACTATCTGGGCACTTTGTGGTACTATGTATCTGGATGCTGTATATAACTATCTGGGCACTTTGTGGTACTATGTATCTGGATGCTGTTAACTATCTGGGCACTTTGTGGCACTATGTATCTGGATGCTGTATATAACTATCTGGGCACTGTGTGGTACTATGTATTTGGATGCTGTGTATAACTACATGGGCACTGTGTGATAATATGTATCTGGATGCTGTATATAACTATCTGGGCACTGTGTGGTACTATGTATCTAGATGCTGTATATAACTATCTGGGCACTTTGTGGTACTATGTATCTGGATGCTGTATATAACTATCTGGGCACTTTGTGGCACTATGTATCTGGATGCTGTATATAACTATCTGGGCACTTTGTGGTACTATGTATCTGGATGCTGTATATAACTATCTGGGCACTTTGTGGCACTATGTATCTGGATGCTGTATATAACTATCTGGGCACTGTGTGGCACTATGTATTTGGATGCTGTGTATAACTACATGGGCACTGTGTGATAATATGTATCTGGATGCTGTATATAACTATCTGGGCACTGTGTGGTACTATGTATCTGGATGCTGTATATAACTATCTGGGCACTTTGTGGTACTATGTATCTGGATGCTGTATATAACTATCTGGACACTGTGTGGCACTACATATCTGGATGCTGTATATAACTATCTGGGCACTGTGTGACACTATGTATCTAGATGCTGTATATAACTATCTGGGCACTGTGTGGTACTATGTATCTGGATGTTGTATATAACTATCTGGGCACTGTGTGGCACTATGTATCTTGATGTTGTATATAACTATGTGGGCACTGTGTGGTACTATGTATCTGGATGCTGTATATAACTATCTGGGCATTTTGTGGTACTATGTATCTGAATGCTGTATATAACTATCTGGGCACTTTGTGGCACTATGTATCTGGATGCTGTATATAACTATCTGGGCACTGTGTGGCACTATGTATTTGGATGCTGTGTATAACTACATGGGCACTGTGTGATAATATGTATCTGGATGCTGTATATAACTATCTGGGCACTGTGTGGTACTGTGTATCTGGATGCTGTATATAACTATCTGAGCACTGTGTGGCACTATGTAACTGGATGCTGTATATAACTATCTGGGCACTGTGTGATACTATGTATCTGGATGCTGTGTATAACTACATGGGCACTGTGTGATAATATGTATCTGGATGCTGTATATAACTATCTGGGCACTGTGTGGTACTGTGTATCTGGATGCTGTATATAACTATCTGAGCACTGTGTGGCACTATGTAACTGGATGCTGTATATAACTATCTGGGCACTGTGTGATACTATGTATCTGGATGCTGTATATAACTATCTGGGCACTGTGTGGCACTATGTATCTGGATGCTGTATATAACTATCTGGGCACTGTGTGACACTATGTATCTGGATGTTGTATATAACTATCTGGGCATTGTGTGGAACTATGTATCTGGATGTTGTATATAACTATCTGGGCACTGTGTATCTGGATGCTGTATATAACTATTTGGGCACTGTGCGGCACTATGTATTTGGATGTTGTATATAACTATCTGGGCACTGTGTGGCACTATGTATCTGGATGTTGTATGTAACTATCTGGGCACTGTGTGGCACTATGTATCTGGATGTTGTATATAACTATCTGGGCATTGTGGGGCACTATGTATCTGAATGCTGTATATAACTATCTGGGCACTGTGTGATACTATGTATCTGGATGTTGTATATAACTATCTGGGCACTGTGTGGCACTATGTATCTGGATGTTGTATATAACTATCAGGGCACTGTGTGGCACTATGTATCTGGAGGTTGTATATAACTATCTGGGCACTGTGTGATAATATATATCTGGTTGCTGTATATAACTATCAGGGCACTGTGTGGCACTATGTATCTGGATGTTGTATATAACTATCTGGGCATTGTGGGGCACTATGTATCTGGATGCTGTATATAACTATCTGGGCACTGTGTGGCACTATGTATCTGGATGTTGTATATAACTATCTGGACACTGTGTGATAATATGTATCTGGATGTTGTATATAACTATCAGGGCACTGTGTGGCACTATGTATCTGGATGTTGTATATAACTATCTGGACACTGTGTGATAATATGTATCTGGATGTTGTATATAACTATCAGGGCACTGTGTGGCACTATGTATCTGGATGTTGTATATAACTATCAGGGCACTGTGTGGCACTATGTATCTGGATGTTGTATATAACTATCTGGGCACTGTGTGATAATATGTATCTGGTTGCTGTATATAACTATCAGGGCATTGTGTGGCACTATATATCTGGATGTTGTATATAACTATCTGGGCACTGTGTGATAATATGTATCTGGATGCTGTATATAACTATCAGGGCATTGTGTGGCACTATGTATCTGGATGTTGTATATAACTATCTGGGCACTGTGTGGCACTATGTATCTGGATGTTGTATATAACTATCAGGGCACTGTGTGGCACTATGTATCTGGATGTTGTATATAACTATCTGGGCATTATGTGGCACTATGTATCTGGATGCTGTATATAACTATCTGGGCACTGTGTGATAATATGTATCTGGATGCTGTATATAACTATCTGGACACTGTGATACTATGTATCTGGATGTTGTATATAACTATCTGGGCACTGTGTGGCACTATGTATCTGGATGTTGTATATAACTATCTGGGCACTGTGTGGCACTATGTATCTGGATGTTGTATATAACTATCTGGGCTTTGTGTGGCACTATGTATCTGGATGCTGTATATAACTATCTGGGCACTGTGTGATACTATGTATCTGGATGTTGTATATAACTATCTGGGCACTGTGTGGCACTATGTATCTGGATGTTGTATATAACTATCTGGGCACTGTGTGTCACTATGTATCTGGATGTTGTATATAACTATCTGGACACTGTGTGATAATATGTATCTGGATGTTATATATAACTATCAGGGCACTGTGTGGCACTATGTATCTGGATGTTGTATATAACTATCTGGGCACTGTGTGGTACTATGTATCTGGATGTTCTATATAACTATCTGGGCACTGTGTGGTACTATGTATCCGAATGTTATATATAACTATCTGGGCACTGTGTGGCACTATGTATCTGGATGTTGTATATAACTATCTGGGCACTGTGTGGTACTATGTATCCGAATGTTATATATAACTATCTGGGCACTGTGTGGCACTATGTATCTGGATGTTGTATATAACTATCTGGGCACTGTGTGGCACTATGTATCTGGATGTTGTATATAACTATCTGGACACTGTGTGATAATATGTATCTGGATGTTGTATATAACTATCTGGGCACTGTGTGGCACTATGCATCTAGATGCTGTATATAACTATCTGGGCACTGTGTGGTACTATGTATCTGGATGCTGTATATAACTATCAGGGCACTGTGTGGCACTATGTATCTGGATGTTGTATATAACTATCTGGGCACTGTGTGACACTATGTATCTGGATGTTGTATATAACTATCTGGGCACTGTGTGATAATATGTATCTGGTTGCTGTATATAACTATCTGGGCACTGTGTGGTACTATGTATCTGGATGTTGTATATAACTATCTGGGCACTGTGTGGTACTATGTATCTGGATGCAGTATATAACTATCTGGGCACTGTGTGATACTATGTATCTGGATGATGTATATAACTATCTGGGAACTGTGTGTTAATATGTATCTGGTTGCTGTATATAACTATCTGGGCACTGTGTGGCACTATGTATCTGGATGATGTATATAACAATCTGGGCACTGTGTTGCACTATGTATTTGGATGTTGTATATAACTATCTGGGCACTGTGTGATAATATGTATCTGGATGCTGTATATGACCATCTGGGCACTGTGTGGTACTATGTATCTGGATGCTGTATATAACTATCTGGGCACTGTGTGGTACTATGTATTTGGATGTTGTATATAACTATCTGGGCACTGTGTGGCACTATGTATCTGGATGTTGTATATAACTATCTGGGCACTGTGTGGCACTATGTATCCGGATGTTGTATATAACTATCTGGGCACTGTGTGATAATATGTATCTGGTTGCTGTATATAACTATCAGGGCATTGTGTGGTACTATGTATCTGGATGCTGTATATAACTATCTGGGCACTGTGTGGCACTATGTATCTGGATGCAGTATATAACTATCTGGGCACTGTGTGATACTATGTATCTGGATGATGTATATAACTATCTGGGCACTGTGTGTTAATATGTATCTGGTTGCTGTATATAACTATCTTGGCACTGTGTGGTACTATGTATCTGGATGCTGTATATAACTATCTGGGCACTGTGTGGCACTATGTATCTGGATGCAGTATATAACTATCTGGGCACTGTGTGATACTATGTATCTGGATGATGTATAGAACTATCTGGGAACTGTGTGTTAATATGTATCTGGTTGCTGTATATAACTATCTGGGCACTGTTTGGCACTATGTATCTGGATGATGTATATAACAATCTGGGCACTGTGTTGCACTATGTATTTGGATGTTGTATATAACTATCTGGGCACTGTGTGATAATATGTATCTGGATGCTGTATATGACCATCTGGGCACTGTGTGGTACTATGTATCTGGATGCTGTATATAACTATCTGGGCACTGTGTGGCACTATGTATCTGGATGTTGTATATAACTATCTGGGCACTGTGTGGCACTATGTATCTGGATGTTGTATATAACTATCTGGGCACTGTGTGATAATATGTATCTGGATGTTGTATATAACTATCAGGGCATTGTGTGGCACTATTTATCTGGATGTTGTATATAACTATCTGGGCACTGTGTGGCACTATGTATCTAGATGCTGTATATAACTATCTGGGCACTGTGTGGTACTATGTATCTGGATGCTGTATATAACTATCTGGGCACTGTGTGGCACTATGTATCTGGATGCAGTATATAACTATCTGGGCACTGTGTGATACTATGTATCTGGATGATGTATATAACAATCTGGGCACTGTGTTGCACTATGTATTTGGATGTTGTATATAACTATTTGGGCACTGTGTGATTATATGTATCTGGATGCTGTATAAGATCATTTGGGCACTGTGTGGTACTATGTATCTGGATGCTGTATATAACTATCTGGGCACTGTGTGGTACTATGTATTTGGATGTTGTATATAACTATCTGGGCACTGTGTGGCACTATGTATCTGGATGCTGTATATAACTATCTGGACACTGTGTGGCACTATGTATCTGGATGCTGTATATAACTATCTGGGCACTGTGTGGCACTATGTATCTGGATGCTGTATATAACTATATGGGCACTGTGTGGTACTATGTATCTGGATGCTGTATATAACTATCTGGGCACTATGTATCTGGATGCTGTATATAACTATCTGGGCACTGTGTCGTACTATGTATCTGGATGCTGTATATAACTATCTGGGCACTGTGTGGCACTATGTATCTGGATGCTGTATATAACTATCTGGGCACTGTGTGGCACTATGTATCTGGATGCTGTATATAACTATCTGGGCACTGTGTGGCACTATGTATCTGGATGCTGTATATAACTATATGGGCACTGTGTGGTACTATGTATCTGGATGCTGTATATAACTATCTGGGCACTATGTATCTGGATGCTGTATATAACTATCTGGGCACTGTGTCGTACTATGTATCTGGATGCTGTATATAACTATCTGGGCACTGTGTGGCACTATGTATCTGGGTGTTGTATATAACTATCTGGGCACTGTGTGGTACTATGTATCTGGATGCTGTATATAACTATCTGGGCACTGTGTGGCACTATGTATCTGGATGCAGTATATAACTATCTGGGCACTGTGTGGCACTATGTATCTGGATGCTCTATATAACTATCTGGGCACTGTGTGGTACTATGTATCTGGGTGTTGTATATAACTATCTTGGCACTGTGTGGTACTATGTATCTGGATGCTGTATATAACTATCTGGGCACTGTGTGGTACTATATATTTGGATGCTGTATATAACTATCTGGGCACTGTGTATCTGGGTGCTTTATAAATGTAGTTATCTGGACAAAAATTATATTTTATACTGATTGGTTAAAAAAATCTGCTGACTCTTTACCATTTTATGGTTGTTGTTTTTTTATTTTTATTTTTCCACCTAAATCACAGAGATTAAAGGGGTACTCCGCCCCTAGACACCTTATCCCTTATCCAAAGGATAGGCAATAAGATGTCTGATTGCGGGGGTCCCGCCGCTGGGGTCCTTCGGGGCATGATTGCGGGGGTCCCGCCCGATCTCCGTGCAGCACCCAGTGTTCTAAACAGTATGATTAGAATGCTGGGTTCCCGCCCCGGGAGATGTGATGTGATGTGATGTCACACCACGCCCCCCTCGTGATGCCATGTGCCACGCCCCCTCCATTCATGTCTATGGGAGGGGGCGTGACGGTCGTGACATGAATGGAGGGGGCATGATGTCACGTGAACTGCGGCTGAAGAGAAGGTTCTAGAATAGAAACCAACCATGTAACCATTTCATGATATTACAATGTAACAATATAAACAGAACAATATAAACAGAACAATATATAACTATGTAACAATAGAAGAGAAATATAACATTGTAACAATATAAACAGAACAATATATAACTATGTAACAATAGAAGAGAAATATAACAATGGAATAATATAAACAGAACAATATAAACAGAACAATATATAACTATGTAACAATAGAAGAGAAATATAACATTGTAACAATATAAACAGAACAATATATAACTATGTAACAATAGAAGAGAAATATAACATTGTAACAATATAAACAGAACAATATATAACTATGTAACAATAGAAGAGAAATATAACATTGTAACAATATGATATGTAACCAGGAGATACATCACAGCACCCAGAGACATTCAGGGGACACCAGTGTTTGCCACATTGACAATCGCTGTAATATGGAAACATACAGAGCACTATATGGCAGCACATGGAGAATCTCTGTAATATGGAAACATACAGAGCACTATATGGCAGCACATGGAGAATCCCTGTAATATGGAAACATACAGAGCACTATATGGCAGCACATGGAGAATCTCTGTAATATGGAAACATACAGAGCACTATATGGCAGCACATGGAGAATCTCTGTAATATGAGCTTGGAGAAAATGATTCCACAAATTCCTGTCCTGGTTTCATGAGTGTTTCCCGTCCCTACAGGTCGTGTTTTAAGGATTTCATTAGTCTTTCACAGGGGATATAATTAGTATCACCCCAAATGTCCTCTGTATGGGATATCCTCAAACCATGACCTGTTGGGGGGGACATAAAGAGGTACTCCGGTGGAAAACATTATTATTTTGTAAATCAACTGGTGCCAGAAAGTTAAACTGATTTGTAAATGACATCTATTAAAAATTTTTAATCCTTCCAGTACTTATCAGCTGCTGTATGTTCCACAGGAAGTTGTGTACTTCTTTCCAGTCTGACCACAGTGCTCTCTGCTGACACCTCTGTCCATGTCAGGAACTGTCCAGGGCAGGAGAGGTTTGCTATGGGGATTTGTTCCTGCTCTGGACAGTTCCTGACATGGACAGAGGTGTCAGCAGAGAACACTGTGGTCAGACTGAAAAGAACTACACAACTTCCTGTGGAGCATACAGCAGCTGATAAGTACTGGAAGGATTAAGTTTTTTTTATAGAAGTAATTTACAAATCTGCTTAACTTTCTGGCACCAGTTGATTTGAAAAAAAATTGTTTTCCATTGGAGTACCCCTTTAAGAAGTGCACTTGGGAAACACTGGTTTCAGGACTGAGTTGATGGCACAAGAAGAGAATCACAGGACAACTGTTCCATGGAGGATGTCTGGGAATCATGTGACCAGGTCACCTGGGAGGGCAGAGTCAGCGCCCTGAGCTCCTCCCTACAGAGCGCGCGCCCGGACACCACATGGGAAGGGCTCTTCTGGATCCTGGAGATGGCCGGGGAGCTGCTGTAGGACAGGGTGGTCTCGGGGTTCCTGCAGACCATCTCTCGGAAACACTCCCTGAATTTGGTGGAGAGAAGGTTGTAGATAATGGGGTTCACCGCAGCGCTCAGGTAGAAGAAGATCCCAGACAGGATGTGGACGTACTGGAATACGGTGTGCATGGAGTCCGTCCACTGGATGACCAAGCTCCACAGCAGGCGGTCAATGTGGAAGGGCGCCCAACAGATGGTGAAGACGATGACAACCACACCTGCAATAGAGACCACCAGTCAACCACTAATACCGCACAGCAACCTAGGACTACCGATGATGTCACAAGAGCGATGACATCAGGGGGCATGATTATAGTAGTTATATTCTGGTATATAGGAGCAGTATTATAGTAGTTATATTCTTGTATATAGGAGCAGTATTATAGCAGTTATATTCTTGTATATAGGGGCAGTATTATAGTAGTTATATTCTTGTATATAGGAGCAGCATTATAGTAGTTATATTCTTGTATATAGGAGCAGTATTATAGTAGTTATATTCTTGTATATAGGAGCAGCATTATAGTAGTTATATTCTTGTATATAGGAGCAGTATTATAGTAGTTATATTCTTGTATATAGGAGCAGTATTATAGTAGTTATATTCTTGTATATAGGAGCAGTATTATAGTAGTTATATTCTGGTATATAGGAGGCAGTATTATAGTAGTTATATTCTTGTATATAGGAGCAGTATTATAGTAGTTATATTCTTGTATACAGGAGCAGTATTATAGTAGTTATATTCTTGTATATAGGGAGCAGTATTATAGTAGTTATATTCTTGTATACAGGAGCAGTATTATAGTAGTTATATTCTTGTATATAGGAGCAGTATTATAGTAGTTATATTCTTGTATATAGGAGCAGTATTATAGTAGTTATATTCTTGTATATAGGAGCAGTATTATAGTGGTTGTATTCTTGTATATAGGAGCAGTATTATAGTAGTTATATTCTGGTATATAGGAGCAGTATTATAGTAGTTATATTCTTGTATAAAGGAGCAGTATTATAGTAGTTATATTCTTGTATATAGGAGCAGTATTATAGTAGTTATATTCTTGTATATAGGAGCAGTATTATAGTAGTTATATTCTTGTATATAGGAGGCAGTATTATAGTAGTTTTATTCTTGTACATAGGAGCAGTATTATAGTAGTTATATTCTTGTATATAGGAGCAGTATTATAATAGTTATATTCTTGTATATAGGAGCAGTATTATAGTAGTTATATTCTTGTATATAGGAGCAGTATTATAGTAGTTATATTCTTGTATATAGGAGGCAGTATTATAGTAGTTATATTCTTGTATATAGGAGCAGTATTATAGTAGTTATATTCTTATATATAGGAGCAGTATTATAGTAGTTATATTCTTGTATATAGGAGCAGTATCATAGTAGTTATATTCTTGTATATAGGAGCAGTATTATAGTAGTTATATTCTTGTATATAGGAGCAGTATTATAGTAGTTATATTCTTGTATATAGGGGAAGTATTATAGTAGTTATATTATTGTATATAGGAGCAGTATTATAGTAGTTATATTCTTGTATATAGGAGGCAGTATTATAGTAGTTATATTCTTGTATATAGGAGCAGTATTATAGTAGTTATATTCTTGTATATAGGAGCAGTATTATAGTAGTTATATTCTTGTATATAGGGGTTGTATTATAGTAGTTATATTCTTGTATATAGGAGCAGTATTATAGTAGTTATATTCTTGTATATAGGAGCAGTATTATAGTAGTTATATTCTTGTATATAGGAGCAGTATTATAGTAGTTATATTCTTGTATATAGGAGCAGTATTATAGTAGTTATATTCTTGTATATAGGAGCAGTATTATAGTAGTTATATTCTTGTATATAGGAGCAGTATTATAGTAGTTATATTCTTGTATATAGGAGAAGTATTATAGTAATTATACTCTTGTATATAGAAGCAGTATTATAGTAGTTATATTCTTGTATATAGGAGCAGTATTATAGTAGTTATATTGTTGTATATAGGAGCAGTATTATAGTAGTTATATTCTTGTATATAGGAGCAGTATTATAGTAGTTATATTCTTGTATATAGGAGCAGTATTATAGTAGTTATATTCTTGTATATAGGAGACAGTATTATAGTAGATATATTCTTGTATATAGGAGCAGTATTATAGTAGTTATATTCTTGTATATAGGAGCAGTATAATAGTAGTTATATTCTTGTATATAGGGGCAGTATTATAGTAGTTATATTCTTGTATATAGGAGCAGTATAATAGTAGTTATATTCTTGTATATAGGAGGCAGTATTATAGTAGTTATATTCTTGTATATAGGAGCAGTATTATAGTAGTTATATTCTTGTATATAGGAGACAGTATTATAGTAGATATATTCTTGTATATAGGAGCAGTATCATAGTAGTTATATTCTTGTATATAGGGGACAGTATTATAGTAGTTATATTCTTGTATATAGGAGGCAGTATTATAGTAGTTATATTCTTGTATAAAGGGGCAGTATTATAGTAGTTATATTCTTGTATATAGGGGCAGTATTATAGCAGTTATATTCTTGTATATGGGTCAGTATTATAGTAGTTATATTCTTGTATATAGGAGGCAGTATTATAGTAGTTATATTCTTGTATATAGGAGCAGTATTATAGTAGTTATATTCTTGTATATAGGAGGCAGTATTATAGTAGTTATATTCTGGTATATAGGAGCAGTATTATAGTAGTTATATTCTTGTATATAGGAGCAGTATTATAGTAGTTACTCATCAAAGAGAAAAAGAATAGACGGACGACTCACCCAGGTGCAGTAAAAAATTCTTCTTTATTTTCATGAAGTTTTCATATATCCACGGCAGAGCAGTACAGGGGGGTTATCGGGGGGATGCAGGGTGCGGGTGTGCAACAATTGTATCGCTCGTTCACTGAGGTTCTTCTGGCTTCCCACATGTGTGTACTGACCTGCCGTGATTTAAAACCAGGTACGTGAAGGGAAGGGGAGGGGGGAGGGGAGGATCCTTCACCCTGGGGTCAAATCACCTTCAAGTGCTTAAAACCAATAGAATATCATAGGAATGGTCCGAATTCAGCTCGGTCGGTGCTCTGCCGTGGATATATGAAAACTTCATGAAAATAAAGAAGAATTTTTTACTGCACCTGGGTGAGTCGTCCGTCTATTCTTTTTCTCTTTGATGAATATCATATGGAACTGTTTGCCTGTCAGATGTAGACGCTCCCCGCGAGGTGTACACACTAGAGCAGTTCATCATTCCGACAGTCCGGAGCAGCAAGAATTAGCGAGTAGGCAGTGCCTGGTGTAAATCTCCTTGTATGCCATTATAGTAGTTACACTCTTGTATATAGGAGCAGTATTATAGTAGTTACACTCTGGTATATAGGGAGTCTACTTACAGAGGGTCTTGGTGATCTGCCTTTTCTTCGCACTCTCTGGCGCTATCTTCCAGGTGATGTCGGTCTTGCAGCTCTTCCCCAGCCATCTTATTCGGATCTTCTTCTCTTGGGTTAGTCTCCATCCAATTAACAGATATAAGATGGTGATAATAGAGACAGGGACAAAGTAAAAGAATATGGTGGTCAGCTGGATGACCAAGTTATAGACCCACCTGGGCTTCATCATGGTGCAGGTAGCGGACTCGTCCACCCTCTCTAGGGATGGCAGATAGATGTAGTATATGCCATGCAGTGAGGTGTTGGGGATGGCACACAGCAATGAGATGCACCACACCGCGCCGATGACACGCCGGGCATGTGCGTTGGTCATGACATGCTTGGTTTTCAGGGGATGAACGACTGCCAAGTATCTCTCCACACTCAGCGCCGTCACATTCAGAACTGATGCAAAACAAACCGTCTCAAATAGAAATGTCTTAAAGTAGCAGCCGCCCTCTCCAAAGGGGAAGGGGTAGTTCTGCCACATCTCATACATCTCCAGTGGCATTCCAAAAACCAAGACCAGGAGGTCGGAAATGGCCAGGCTGAACAAGTAGAGGTTGGTCGGGGTTCTCATTTTTCGGTGTTTGGCTATCACAGTGCAGGTGAGGAGGTTCCCTGCCACCCCAGTGAGGAATATCGTCAGGTAGGTCAGGGACACCGGCAGGAAGAAGGACGACATCTTGGGACCCAGGACTCGGAGGAGAAGTCCCTGCACCACTACGGCCTGGCTCTGACTGCTCCGCCATGTGTCGTTGTTCAGGGTCCAGTTACAGGATTTCAGCTGAAGATCTACAGAGCAAATGTGGAAGAGATCCTCCCGGCCCACCGACTCCATCGCTGCCAAGAGAGACGTCATTACGTGGTTACACCAATACCTGAAGCTACACCCCTCTACGCGCCTCCACCTCCTTACCCAGGGACGGTTCTGTCTATTGGCAGCCGCCTAGAGCGCCTTCTTGATGGGGGCAACGTTCTGCCTGCTGCAAGAAAGTTAGTAACCAGCCAGCATCTGAAGCACCTGCCTAGCCAGAACCACCGTTGCGTGAGGACGGTGTTTGTTACAGTGTGTCACCCAGTAGTAAGTAGATTACATGAGGAGGAGGTTTGTTACAGTGTGTCACCCCAGTAGTAAAGAGATTACATGAGGAGGAGGTTTGTTACAGTGTGTCACCCCAGTAGTAAGGAGATTACATGAGGAGGAGGTTTGTTACAGTGTGTCACCCCAGTAGTATGGAGATTACATGAGGAGGAGGTTTGGTACAGTGTGTCACCCCAGTAGTAAGGAGATTACATGAGGAGGAGATTTGTTACAGTGTGTCACCCCAGTAGTAAGGAGATTACATGAGGAGGAGGTTTGTTACAGTGTGTCACCCCAGTAGTAAGGAGATTACATGAGGAGGAGATTTGTTACAGTGTGTCACCCCAGTAGTAAGGAGATTACATGAGGAGGAGGTTTGTTACAGTGTGTCACCCCAGTAGTAAGGAGATTACATGAGGAGGAGGTTTGTTACAGTGTGTCACCCCAGTAGTATGGAGATTACATGAGGAGGAGGTTTGTTACAGTGTGTCACCCCAGTAGTAAGCAGATTACATGAGGAGGAGGTTTGTTACAGTGTGTCACCCTAGTAGTAAGGAGATTACATGAGGAGGGGGTTTGTTACAGTGTGTCACCCCAGTAGTAAGGAGATTACATGAGGAGGGGGTTTGTTACAGTGTGTCACCCCAGTATTAAGGAGATTACATGGGGAGGAGGTTTGTTACAGTGTGTCACCCCAGTAATAAGGAGATTAAATGAGGAGGAGGTTTGTTAGAGTGTGTCACCCCAGTAGTAAGGAGATTACATGAGGAGGAGGTTTGTTACAGTGTGTCACCCCAGTAATAAGGAGATTAAATGAGGAGGAGGTTTGTTACAGTGTGTCACCCCAGTAGTAAGGAGATTACATGAGGAGGAGGTTTGTTACAGTGTGTCACCCCTGTAGTAAGGAGATTACATGAGGAGGAGGTTTGTTACAGTGTGTCACCCCAGTAGTAAGGAGATTACATGAGGAGGAGGTTTGTTACAGTGTGTCACCCCAGTAGTAAGGTGATTACATGAGAAGGAGGTTTGTAACAGTGTGTAGTAAAATGGGGCGTGTCAAAGGGCAGAGCCAATGGGCGGGGTCAAGGGGCGACAAAATTAGCTTTCGCCTAGGGTGGCAAAAATCCTTGCACCAGCCCTGTCCTTACCTATATGACCCAATTCACATGGAAACACACAGGTTACGTTATATCTCTTGGCCAATGATGGACTCTCTTCCCTACAGATCAGAGCAGGTGTAAATAAAAAAAAAAGGAAAATGTACGGAAAAGGGCAAAATGTAGGAAAACCTTAGTAAATACTGTGGGGGAAAAAACCCCACAAAGAAAACTACACAACACTCTTAATAAATCAGGGCCAATGAGTATGTATGTGTAATGTGTATATATGTGTTTGTATGTGTCATGTGTGTATAATGTGTATATATGTGTGTATAATGTGTATATATGTGTGTATAATGTGTATATATCTGTGTATAATGTGTTTGCCTGTTTGTATGTGTAATGTGTGTGCATATATGTGTGTGTATAATGTGTATATATATATGTGTATAATGTGTATGCCTGTTTTTATGTGTAATGTGTATATATGTGTGTATAATATGTATGCCTGTTTGTATGTATAATGTGTATATATGTGTGTGTATAATGTGTATGCCTGTTTGTATGTATAATGTGTATATATGTGTGTGTATAATGTGTATGCCTGTTTGTATGTATAATGTGTATATATGTGTGTGTATAATGTGTATGCCTGTTTGTATGTATAATGTGTATATATGTGTGTGTATAATGTGTATGCCTGTTTGTATGTATAATGTGTATATATGTGTGTGTAATGTGTATGCCTGTTTGTATGTATAATGTGTATATATGTGTGTGTAATGTGTATGCCTGTTTGTATGTTTCAGGCTAGGTTTCCACTTGGTTTTTTTTCTGGCAGTTTTTGTAATACAGCCACTGCAGTTTTTGAGCCAAAGCCAGAAGTGTATTCAAAAGGAATGGGAAATATAAAGGAAGGACTTATACTTCTCCTCCCTTATGGATCCACTTCTGACTTTGGCTCAAAAACTGCAGTGGCTGTGGAAACCTAGCCTAATGTGTGCATATATGTGTTTCCTGTGTGTGTGCGATGTGTAATATGTATTACAATGAGAAAGTGACAGGGCCAACTAATCTCACTTTACAACCTGCTGCAAAGGGAAGAGGGCATCTCCAGTCAATCTCTTTATAATAGTCGGCCGAGAATGACTGCGGAGACAGACAGGAAGAATCCGTTCAGGATTGCACAAAAAAATGTTTTTTTAACCCTTTATAGTTGCAGCTATTTGGGGGCATTTAGGAAATTTGGGGTAATAAGTGCACTTATAAGAAATGACACAAGATGGCGCAGCTGAACCAGCTTTCTGC